>NW_006203411.1:404955-445637 GCF_000334495.1 Tupaia belangeri chinensis | reverse complement strand
TATATATATATAAAACTGTAGAAAACGTCAAATTATTGGGTTATTGGGAAGTCATGACACATTTTTGCATAGAAAAACTGAAAAATACATTATGACTTTCCCAACAACCTAATATTAAAAAAAAAAAAAAAACATTAAAGATTTAGGGTTGTACCCCAACCTAGCTCATTGTTTTTCAGGCAAAATCTTTAGTTAATGGTGACATCAAGTCCAGTCAGGTGTTGGTGGTCCTGAACCTCTTCCTTCCCAGCTGTTCTCTCTCAGCTACTTGTAAGGTGAAAGCAAAGCAAGTTAAGTCTGACACTGGATCAGGTAACTGATTCTTATGAATCTGATTTTACAGTTTGACCATCTGGTTAGCACTATGGTCAATATCACCTCTCATACCCATGAAATGTAATAGCTAAAGCACTTAGAATGAGTGGCAAGGGAAATTTACAGATAACAAAAATGGAATGAGGGCTTGATGCCAAGATGGCTACCTTCTCATGATAGAAAAAGAAGAAAAAGGAGTATAAACATGGATAAATTGGGCAGATTTTATCAATGGATTTGGAGGAAACAGATCCAGAGCAACTTACAAGAGGATGTATCTGAGTGTAGAAAATGAGAAATTGGTGAAGAATTCTAGTCCCTGTATATTAGTGGAACTGGTAAAAGCCAGACCTGAAAAAGAAGAGATGTTAGTAATGGAGGAAAAAAAAAAAAAAAAAAAAAACAGGAACACTGGTTTTCCTATTATTGAAAAGTTTCCTCATTCTTGTCTACCTGGGCAGATGTAATGTGCACTCAAAATGTAACTCACCTATGATCATTGCTTAGTTTTTTTTAAAAGTATATAGGTAAGGGACTAGCAGGTGGTGTGGTGGTTGAAGCACTGGACTTTCACATCGCTGACCATGGTTTGAGTCCCATACTTGGCGGTTTGAAGATCACAGTGGGAACTTGTACCTGTGTTTCCAAAATCTTAGATGAATTGAAAAGATTGTGGGCCATGCCCCCTGGGGGAGGAGGTGAGATCTCATTTTCCTTCTGTCACTATCTGTCTGTCTGGCAAATACAAAAGCCCTATGGAAAAAAAAAATAGCCAGCAGGTGGAATAGTGATTAAGGTGCTGTATTCCCACATGGTCAACTGTGGTTCAAGTCCTGGACCTGGTGGCTTGAAACTCATGCCAGGCACATGTGCATGTATGTCCAAAATCCTGAGAGGAGAAGAAAAGAGAAGGGATTATGGCATGGTCATACCCTCTGGAGATTATTTCTCTTTTTCTCTCTGTCTCTGGTGAGAGACAAAATCTCTCTCATTAAACACACACACACACACACACAGGTAATCAAAGGCTGTGGATTTTTTAGGGTATGTTGTTAAAGAGGTCTGTCATTTTACAGAAAAATACAATCCTAGTTAATAATTACTTACGTGGATTCTTAGAGTTAATGATTATGTGAAAACATTGATGATATTGTGGACAATGCTACTAATTATTTGTATTACTTGGCTAAAGAACAATCTTCAAGTAGCTGATAATTTTTGCCATAAAATAATTTTTATTAGAATGAAAATTGATTAGATAAATTGAGTGAAGTAAGGTATTTTGCAAACATATTCAGAGGAGTAACTGCTATAAAACCTTCAACAAATGAAATGGGTCTGGGACTAGCAGTTAGCGTAATGGCTATATCACTGGACTCCCATGTAGTCGACCGCGGTTCTTGTCCCAGACCCGGTGGCTTAAAATTCATGCTGGGTGCGTGTGCATGCGTGCCCAAGATCTTGAGAAGAGAACGGAGGAGAAGGGATTGTGACGTGGCCATCCCCCCGGGGGGTGATTTCTCACTTTCTGTCTCTCTGTCTCTCTCTCTGTCTGGCGAGCACACGTGCCCTATAGCAAAAACCTCTCCCCCACCCCCCCAAAAAAAGAAATGGACTCTAAAGTGTATATACTGGACTGTCTTTATTATGGCCACATAGGCACATCTAAATCAATACCATTGACTAAGACTATGATAGATACTGTAATAAGAAGGATTACCCAGTCTTAGTAGTTTTATATATCTTTGCTGATGAAATGAAAAGAAAAACAATTAGTAAGTAGTTACTGACCTAATAGCTCATTACTAAGATAGGCCTGCATAATGGAAATAAGGTTCAAGCAATTTGGAAAAGGGGGTTTAAAAAAATGGAAATAATCAGGATTTGTACTAGCTAGAGAGCTGAAAGACTACTATCAAAATCTATGAACTAAGAGCCACTACGATGCCAGCTTCACATAAATTAAAACACACACACACGCAAGGAAAAAAATCTTGTTTTTCTGTATCATAAACTCAAGAATGATGTGAAGTTTTCAATTAGAAAGAGTAAGTAGAGACCCAGCCTGATGACGTGGTTGGTAACAAACTGATCTGCAGGGTAGTAGGTCAGATGACTGACCACAGGTTTGGATTCTCAGATTGGCTTAAAAGTACACATAGTGTATAGGCCCATGCCCAAGAGCCTGCAGAGGTGGGTGGCCCAGAAAAGTGGAACTTAGTGTGACAAGACCTTGTGGACAATTTTTCTCATTCTCTCACCTACTCTATGTCATGGGTATGCACACTCTCTATAATGATTACAATAAATAAACTCAAATAAAAGGGTGACTGTAAACCTTTTGCCTTTATGTGATTTTTATCATTGCAATGAGTATTATGAAAAATTGGGACATGACATTCCAATCATTTTCAAGGGAAATAGTTAACTAAATCTGCTCATTTTCCAGTTCCAATTGGCCAACCTATTCTGAAAATTTGGAATTGTTCAAATCACTCACAGTTGTTATCATTAAATAAAACAGAATTCCAGGATCTGTGCTACCATTAAGGAAATGGTAGCATCAAATGTTTCTATTACCATAAATTCTTCTACTTTTTTTTTTAATTACCAGAGGAGAGAATATGTGCACTTACCAGAAACAGGTACAGAAAGAGCAGAACAAGGATAAAGTACCCCTCAATGAAAAATAGTCATGCTGCAATCCCTTCTCCATTTCTCCATTCATTCAGTCAGGATTTGGGGCACATGTGCACACATGTCCAATGTGGTTTTCAAGCCACTGGATCCCAGACTAGAAGCATAGTCAGCCATGTGGGATCAGATTCGCTTAATCACGAGGCCATTGGGTCAGAACTCCACCAACAATTTTTTAATAGCCTTTCAATCAGATACTAAGCTCATAGTTCTACACTAAAATCTATTTGATATAACTCATTATAGTCCATTTGAAAGATCATTAGTAGGCTGTAATTGGACACTGTCAAAGCTGTTCTCATCAATCAAGCAAGGTTATTGGATATGTCAAAGTCCAGAAATTTGATCATGTTCCATCCAGTGCTAGAAATCTGTTAAATCAGGGGACCAGCAGTTAGCGTAATGGCTATGTCGCTGGTCTCCCGTGTAGTCAACCGTAGTTCGAGTCCCTGGACCTGGTGGCTTAAACTCATGCCAGGCACTTGTGCATGCATGCCTAAGATCGCGAGATGAGAATGGAGGAGAAGGGATTGTGGCGTGGCCATCCCCCCTTGGGGGTGAATTCTTGCTTTCTATCTCTCTGTCTCTCTCTGTCTTTCTGGCGAGCACATACATCCTATAGAAAAAAAAAATTCTCTCCGCCACCCCAAAAAATCTATTAAATCAGAAGAGAGCAACTCAGGGGCAGGGGGCCTGGGCCTGCGTGGCCGGGGCTCTGCTCCGCATTCTGCGGCCGGGCCGCCCAACCCCCACTGCCTCTCCGGCGCTGGGTGTGTCCCACGCTCAGCGCCGACGCGTGCCAGTGCGCAGACCAGCCAAGGTCGCCTTCCTTCCTTTCTCTGGTCGGGCGGGTGAATGGGAGGTGGCGCTGGGTCCCACGCACAATCGTGCACTTGGGCTTGGCATGTGGTCGCCGTGCCTGAGCATGGCCGCCGGACCTGCCCATGGCCCCTGGGCCTGTGCGTGGCTGCCAGGCCTGCGCCTACACGTGGCGGCTGGGCCTGTGCATGACCTCTGGGCCTGCAAGTGGTCCCCGGGGCCTGCGCATGGACGCCAGGCCTGTGTGTGGCCGCCCGGCCTGCACGTGGTCACTGGGCCAGTGCGTGGCCGCTGGGCCTGAGCATGGTCGTTAAGAAGTAAAATGGATTGTAGTGTGACCACACACCATTGCATGGAGGGTGGTGCTTTCTCTCTTTCACTCTCCCAGTTTCTCCCTTTCTCTCTGGTAAGCACATGTACCTTCTGGCATTAAAAAAAAAAAAAAAAGTGTATGAATGGAATGATCTCAGGTTTATTTAAAAAAAATAGTGTGTGAGTTTATGTCTAGGCATTGAAAAAAAATTACCTAAGTATCAATACATACACCTAAATATTAGTGGATTGTTAGAAAGAAGCAGACTATGTAGGTAAGGAAAGGTCAGCATCTGGAAATTCCAGCGTGGGTAGAAGAGCCTGCCTAGGAAAATGATCCTTTTATAAATGATGGCCCAAGACTCGGGAGTGTCAGAGCATAGGGAAGCATGGGGACCAAGACAAGGTAGCAACATGTTTTTGTGGGTGGGCAGAGCAAGGAATCATGGGAGCTGGGTTTGGAGGCACATGATGGGAGGGCAGCACTTGGAAGGCAGCCCTACCATGGATACATTTTGGTCCCTTGTGGGGTAACCTACCACAAGCGACTTCCTTCACGGGATATTTACCAGGCTACAGGGCACAGCCAGCAGAACAGGAGGTGGAGGTTAGAATCAGTGCCCAAATCAAAGGCACAAGGCCACCAGTGTGATAAGCATTGACCCTTCAGACCGTGGGCAGGATCTGGGGGGGAGAAAGGAGAAGCCTGATATTTATCCACAGTGAATGTGATTACTGACGAATTCTAACACTGCACACACATTTCAAGATTTTTAAGTCATTCTGATAGTTAAAGCAATAACTACAACAATTAGAAAAAGCAAAAATTAAAACAGGCATGAAATCTTGTGAAAATGACAATACAGAGAAAGCAGAACCAGAGGCCACTGAAAATTACTGATGAGAGTACTCTGAAAATGTAACTAGCTCATTCACTCTTATCAAAACAAAAATATTGCTGTTCCCTTCTCCCTTGGGGAGAGGGTGGCCGGCAGGTGGCATGGGGGTTAAGGTATTGGACTTCCACATGGTCGACCACAGTTTGAGTCCCAGACCTGGTGGCTTGCTTTCCTCACTTTCCCTCTCTCTCTCTCTGGTCAAATTAAAATAATAATATAATGATAAAAATTAAATTAAAATAAATAATTATTTAAAAAAATATTGCCCCCAATGAGATATGAAGCATGATATGAAGTGCTAGGGCTTGGAGTAAGCAAAGGCAAGCAAAAAAGGCCCCAGAGCCTGTAGAGTTCCAATCCGATTTGCTCAGAAATACAATTTGTGTGTTGTGATGGTGTATAGTGAATTAATGTAGAGAATGAATAAATTTAAAATAAAAAAAAGAAATTAAAAAAAAGAAATACACACAAAATACACACTACATTTAAACAGATACAATGCATGCAATGTGATTGTGTAGTATCAGAACACAACATGCTACACAGGCTTAAAAATATTTTTAGGTTTACAAAGACAGAAAATGAGTAATTTGAGTTCTTCATCTTCAGCTGAGAAAATACAAATAAAAAAGAAATTAAATGCTTACTTTATAAACTGGGAGGAGAATAAAAGATGGGCTTCTTAACAACAACAAAAAAAAAGAGAGCAACTCAATAAAGTTGATTTGTAAAGTATAAATGATGTATTTAAGAGCCTCTAATAGGAAAAGTTGGTGAAAGGAATTGCCATATACACTAGGAGGTTGTTTAACTGTCCACTGGGCCAGATGTGGGGCCAACTGGAAACCTGTCCTTATAACTATATTAAACCTAGATGGTCACCAGAGTGTTAAGAGGCTTATGTTTCTTTGTCAGTAGAGACAAAAAGCTGCACATTTAACTGTTGGGGAAAGAATATCAAATCACTGACAATGCCAGGAGCATGCTTAAACCCTCATGCAGAAAGGACTACTGATAATCTACATAATATGGAATAAATGTCCATAAAAGACATTACTGCTAGAGCTTTCTAGAGATGGATATGTCAATACGGGAACACAAACATAATTAAGTCTCAAGGCAGGGCATCTCTGGACATTGTTATCTTTTTTCTTTTTTTTAAGAGAAGTTCTTGCCATAGACAGACAGAAAGCAAGAAGTCACTCTCCAAGGCGTATGGTCAGGCTGCAATCCATTCTCCTCTTGGGATTTTGGGCTCACATGAGCATGCACCAGGTGTGACTTTTAAGCCACCAGGTCTCGGACTCAAACCATAGTCACCTACTTGGGAGTCCAGCAACATAACCATTATGCCATTTGCTGTTTCCCATGGACAATGTAGCCTTAATATTTATTCTCTCATGGCATGGTAACATGGTATAAAAAAGTAATTTCACTTCTTAGTGCAATTGTCTGGAATTTGATAGAGAAAGGAACACCATTGTGTCATTATAGGTGGGAATAAATAGCATTTTTACCAACAGGAAGTAGTGTCTATAAAAGTCTGTACAAGATTTTTGAAATACGGTTGTTTCCATACCAGTACAATCTAATTTTACTGATCAATGATCTCTGCTCTCTACCCCAGTCACTGAGATATGTGGTACATGTCTAAAGTCATATCTGCTGTGAAAAAATAATGACCAACACTGTAAATTTGATGATGTGTGGCATGTAAAATACTTACATGCATGCATTATAACAAAAGGGCTGTAAGCTGATAAATCAGAATTATGCAAGCAGCGACCCAAAAAATGAGGGAATTTTTAGAAGCTTATTTGAACTAATTAATGTGATACTTAGAAAGATATTTGGGTCAGGAAAATGAATAAATACAGCTTTAAAAATATTGAATATCCTAAAAATTCAATCTTACAACTGTTTAAATGGCTATATATGAAAACAAAAACAATTTGATCTGCAAATACAGTTAAAAGACCTTAGAAAGGAGGGCCAGCAGATGGCGTGGTGGTTAACATGCTGGACTCCCACATGGTTGGTCACGGTTAGAGTCCTAGACCTGGCAGCTTAAAAATCATGCTGGGCACTTGTGCCCCAAGATTCCAAAAAAAGACTGTGGCATGCTCATCTCCGCCCCTGAGGGTGGTTATTTCTCTTGTTCCCTCTCTCTGTCTCTTTCTCCAGCAAGTGTATGTACCCAATGGCAAAAACCAAAAAAAAAAAAAAAAAAAAAAAAGACCTTGGAAAGAATATGCTATTTGCATGTTTTGTATGAGCAATTCCCTACTCCCACTATATGTTTCAAATTTAAATGATCATCAGGGTGGTAAGAGGCTTAGTTTTCTGAATTTTTTTTTTTTTTTTATGATAAAGAGCACATGGTCATCTATTTGACAAAGAGCGGGAGAGAAATCACCCTCGACAAGGGTATCATCATGCTGCAATCCCCTTCCCCTAGCTCTCCATATACTCAGGATCTTTGGCACTCATGCACACAACTGCTGCATTTCAGTCTGACTGACCCGTGAATCTGCACTTACAGTGTGCCTCTGAGCTCTATAATCTAGAATGCTATGCACTGTGCCACCTGGGCTGGGCCTGTAAATGAAATTTTGCCAAAACTCTTTTACGATGCATTATAAAAATACAACTCAGAAGCACATGTCAAGGAGATCTTGATAACAAGTCAGGAAGTATATTGAGAAGTTACTCAGAGATCTATAGTTCATTCTGATAAAATTTCCTTGAAAATATAGTAATAAAAGATATTTGACAAACGCACAGATGGTATTCACAAACAGGATGCACCTATTTGACGAGGATTGCTTGTGACCAACAAACCTGCTATCCATAGATTTGACAAGAATACATTATAAAAATAATTGATATGTAATAAAATGGATATTTTCATGATCAAAGTAGTAATATTTCATAAGGTCAATTGAAGTATATATCATTTAGAAAACACGCATTATATCTGAACCTCAGTATTTCCTAATGAGGTCAGAATAAAAATAGGAAAATACGTCTGCAGGAAGACTTATTGTGGCTTCACAATGCCTTGCAACTACTTTGAAATTATTACTAAAGTTCAACATAGTGTAAGATCTGAGATTCCTTTATGCACTTTGATGATTTGATCTTTCTTATTTTCTTGATATATAATTGTTTTAAAGGGAACATATAATTTATCCAAATGATATAAGCTTCAAAAGCAGTTTTGCTTTATTTTGCTTTTAATAAGGGAGAGCAAAGGGATGGGGTGGGATAGGGAATCAACATTGCTAAAGAAGAACATGAAAAAGACTACCCCAGGCTTTAAGTTCAAATCTTTACTTTTCTTATATGGAGTTAATTTTTTTTTTCTTTTCTCAGAAATGGGAATAATGCAGTTTAAGACACTTCCTTTTAATATTATGTAAATTTTTATATAACTTACTCAGTTTCTTTTATTTTCCACACATTTTGATAGTGTGATAAAAAATGATGAGTCATTTCCCCAAGGAGTGAAAGACAATACAAGAATAAATATTACAGACAAAAAGAGAGAGAGTGAAAGAATTTTTAACCACAAGTGGAGATTTACCCACCCCCAATTGCTGTCATCTACCAATGTCCAAGTCACATTTCCTGATTAGGAAATTTCTGAGGCTTAGATCACACTATTTCTCTCCATCTTTTCTCCTCTAAGCTATCAATATTTGTATGGGAAAATTGTCCAAAATTCTGATCTCTGAGTTTGTTTAGCTCATCAACTAAAGAATAGTTTATTTTCTACCTCTCTTCATCTTTCAGTCTCATGGCCATACATATATTCAAGTCTGTCATCATAATAAAATTTTTTCTAAAATTTCTAATACAAGTATTCCATGATTTAAACCCCCTCCGTATTTCTTGCCCATTTAAGTTAATTCACTTTTAAAATCTCATACCTGCAACTGCTAAATGTTAAACGTTTTAAAGGAAGTTATGTTTTTTTAATTTGATGTTAAAAGTCATCTTGTGGTAACATCTAATTGCATTTATTAATCTCATTTTATGGTCATTATTGCTCTCACTTGATGAAGCCATGCATCTGTTTAGGTAAAGAAAAGAATTATCTTTGATTATCCTCTTGTCTTGTCCTTAGTCATGATGTTATATATATTATGCATGTGTGTGTGTGTGTGTGTGTGTGTGTGTGTGTATGCATAAAATATCAGCTTAAGGTTGAAAATATCCTGACTTATGAAACATACATGGTTCTAATGATTTTAGGTAAGAGGGAGTATACCAGGAATCCAGTATTCATTCAGATTTACTGAGAATTAAAATCCCTGTGTTCAGCTACTTTGTTTTATTGTCACCATTCTTCATTTTTCTTCTATGCTTTCTTTTAAAAATAAGTTTATCATATAATGAAAATAGCAAACACAGCATTTGTTCTCCTCTTAACAAAATAAAACAATATCTGCTTTTTTTTTTTTTCTAAATGTATATCAGCAAACAAAATAACACTACCGCCAGTTTGTTTTAAATTTATCTTGAGGAGACCAGCAGATTAACGGCTACGTCATTGGACTCTCATATAATCAATCACAGTTCAAGTCCCAGAACCGATGGCTTAAAATCATGCCAGGTGAGTGTGTGTGGGTGCCCAGGATTCCGAGAGGAGTGTGGAGAAGGGATTGAGGCGTGACCATCCCTCCTGTGGGGTGATTTCTCGCTTTCTGTCTCTATGTCTCTTTCTGTCTTTCTGGCCATTGCACGCACCCTAAAGCAAAAAAACACTCAAAAAAAAATTATCTTGAGAAAGGAAATCATTGTCACTATACTCACTCTCCAGCAATGGTAAATTCTGTTGGTCAATTTCTTGCTACTTGCTTTATGCTCTTTCAAACTCACATGTCTCCTCTCCAGTTGCTTAGTTGGTAATCAGGTGAGCATATCTCCATTATTATCTATGTGATAGAAGTATCCAGAGAGAAAATATCACACCTTTCTCTGGCCAGACTCAAAAGTTTATGCTCTATATCGCCTTCTCATCCAATTGAAGTTTCTCATAAAATACAGTGACCTGAAATTGTCTTATTTATGTATTTGTACACTTGGTAACTCTCTGTCTTCATTCCAGACAGTTTGGAAGCAACAATGAAGAAAGGAATAACTTCTCCCTTATTCTCATATTCTTTAGTCTAGAATAGTGCCTGTCACATTGTAGGGTACTTAATATAGTCATTTAATCTTAAAATTTACTTTATTGCCATCTATTTAAAATGAACTCTTTTTTTATCTTTTCTTTTTTTTTTAGAGGTTTTTGCTATAGGGCATGTGCGTTCGCCAGACAGAGAGAGAGAGATAGAGAGATAGAAAGTGAGAAATCACCCCTCAGGGGGGATGGTCATGCTGCAATCCCTTCTCCTCCATTCTCCTCTTGGGATCTTGGGCACGCACGCACACGCACCTGGCGTGAGTTTTAAGCCACCGGGTCCGGGACACGAACCAGGGTCAACTATGTGGGAGTCCAGCTACATAGCCATTACGCTAACTGCTGGTCCCTAAAATGAACTCTTAATAATAGATAAAGAAGCTTAATTTAATATCAAAGTAAAGGATTTGATTTCTGTGCCAACAATTTTAAAACAGTCATTTAAAACTGCGCCTAGTGTTTTGCTTCCCATTAAATAATAATAATAATAAAACTGGCACTTAGTACAAGTTATATTTAACTTTCCTGAAGGAATTTCTATAAAGATTATGTTGACTTACCCAAAGCAAAATAGCATCTCAAGATATAGAAATAAAAATGTGGATACTTTTCTTCCATCATTTTGAAAATTCTCATCGTTGTATGTTTAACACTTGAGGTACTTGTCAGGTATGCTATTCTTTTCTCTGTATCTGACCTGATAGTTAATTACTGTATTTCTCAGGAAGTTGATCAAGCTACTTTTTCTTTGTTCAAGAGTGACTTGTTTTAGATTAGACACTCCAAGTGTAAAAACAAAATCATTAGGCACAATATGTTTTGCACAGAATCCTTCCAGGCCACATTTCCTGATTAAATTCATTAGAGTGGAAGAAATGGGTGGGGAAAAAATAGAAGAAAATAATAAAAGAAAGAAGAGCATCTGCAGAGGAAAGATGAAGTATATGATCGAAGCTAAGGGTATATAAACTCTCACTTTGGCTTATGTACTGTAAAACTGGAATCATGAAGTTTTATCTTGCAGCCTCTCTTTATATGCTATTCCTGGAATATATGAGCCCTATAGCGCATGTGAGAAGGTTTTTTTTTTAGACACTGAATTAAGGACCAGCACAATTTCACGTTGTGGAAAACTGCCACCCAGGGCTCCACTCTTCCTTTAGTACCCTTTCCTTCAGCCAGTGCATCCCATCTCCTCCATATTCCCTCTCTCCAGATACCTTGACTTTTATTATTACTGATTCATACATTAGATTCCAAATATGTTTTATCAATTTCTAACAAAACTGTGCTTCTCTCAATAACTATAAAGATTATGTTAACTCTAATAACTGTAACTATTAAGAAGGAAACCTAGTGTAAACTTGTTCTAATTAGATTGCCCAAATGTAAGGAAATAGAATGGAGAAATGGAAGGTCTCTTGACTAAAGAATAGTTAGACTGGGAATTTATATTTTTGCATAAGAGTCTATCATGTAACTGGGGATTGTGTATTAAACATGCTGTTTCAACAATGCAGACTTCTATGTTTATTTCTTAGAACAAGTAAGAACTAGACAAATGCTATATACCAGTAATCCAGAATCTCCCTTATCAATTTGTAGCCATCAAAAACCACAGGATCAATTACATTTAAAGTATGACTCCCAGACAAGCCAATGACATAGTGTTTAAGGAGGCAGGATTCCACATGACTGACTGTGCAGTGCAAGTCCTGGACATAGTGCCTTGAAAAACATGCTTGGTGCATGTGCATGCAAGCCCAAAATCCTGAGAGGAGAATAAAAGAGAAGGGACGGCGGCACAACCCATCCCTCTAGAAAGTGCTTTGTCACCTCCTTTCTCTCTCTTTCTGTCTCTCTCTGTGTGTCTATCTCCAACAAGTGCATGTGCCCTACAGCAAAAACTAAAACATGAGAACCAGCAGTTAACGTAATGGCTATGTCGCTGGACTGCCACGTAGTCGACTGCGGTTTGCATCCCGGACCCGGTGGCTTAAAACTCACGCCGGGCGCATGTGCGTGCGTGCCCAAGATCCCCAGAGGAGAATGGAGGAGAAGGGATTGCGGCGTGACCATCCCCCTGGGGGGTGATTTCTCGCTTTCTGTCTCTATGTCTCTGTCTGGTGAGCGCACGCGCCCTATAGCGAAAACCTCTAAAAAAAAAAAAAACACTAAAGCATAAAAATAAAACAAAATGATGTTTACTTTTAATGCACTTACTTGGAATCATTCCCTGGAAACATCACACTTTTCTCAGTCTAATGATTGGGCTAGCTTGGTCCATTTCCATATTTTATTACACCAGAATACATAATATGTGGACCACTCAACTTCTGTCTTCACTGTAATGGGGTACATTTTGAGGTCAGTAAGTTTGTTTACCTCAAAGAGTGTCAACATTTGTGGTATGACTGAAAAAAACTCATTTATGCTTTCAACAATGAGCTAATTCTTCTCACAAATAATATTCAAAGCAGTAAACCACATGCCAGATAACATCATAAAAGCTTGTTGAATTCCTAAGAGCTTAGATTTATATATTAAATAATAAAAACAGGCCTTTGTAAATTAGTGTACACAGAAGGAAGGAAATACAAATGTATAATATATTAAACTATTATATTTCAGAAACTTTATATAAATTTGATAAAATAATTTCATTTTTATAAAGTTAGCATTTTGTTAATAGTAGTGTAGTGAATGAATTTATTCTCAAAAAGTTATGGTCAAAATTTGACTCCTCAAAGTAATTCCTAGCATAACCAATGGAAGTTGGAGGTAAAGTTTGAAGGTTATCCAAAAAAAGAAGAAGAAAAAGTTTGAAGGATAGATTGCCCAAGGAAAATATATAGTAAGCAGCCAAAGTTAATCATTAGGAACACCAAAATAGCAGTTCAACATTGCTAAAACTGTTAGTTAAATGGTAAAGATTAGACTGACAAAAAAAAGGGAAGCAGAACTAGTATTTGAAGAGGTATTGAAAAATTAACTAAAGCAAAAATGTCATATCATGTACAACAAGGGAAAAAACACCTCACCTCTGTTAGAAGATGGTAGTTGACCTCTACATTCTCAAGGGAAATGCTGAGTTAATAACCTGGGACTTCATCACACCACATGCAAACGGAACTCTGTCTCCATTCCCTAAGCGTCTCACTATGCCACCCAGTCTGGCCTCAAAAGCACTGTACTCCTGCTCCAGTCTTGAGTAGCTAGGATTACAAGAGTGCACCCTCACACTTAGCCCTTTAAAATCATTTTTGCAAACATATAGTTTTATTCTTAATTTATTAGCACTTTAAATTCAATGTAGCTAAGCGTTCTTCCTGTCACAAGACAATTACTTGTTTATTTTCTTAAGTTTAAATTGGCAAGAGTAGCCTAAGAAGTATTTCATGTTAGGTAAATTTTCTTTCCAAGCCAAATGATATATAGTGATTGAACTATAAAAAAGAGAGAATAAATAATAATAATAATCTGAAAGAAATGAAGAAAAGCTATTTGATGATGAGGATGTTGATAGTAATGTCTTTGTCTTGACTAAGCTGCATGGTAATCATGCTGGAAAAAGAAATGCAATACACTCAAAAGATATATGTGTGATTAAATATAATATAAAAACGATAAATAAAATTAAATATAATTTAAAAAATAAAAAATTAATACATTTCTACTTAGAACCCAGAAAAAGAAAAGAAAAAGGACTCAGTCTGTCATACCAGGAACCACATTAATTTCTCTACATCTTGCTCCAAACTATCTTTCATTATTTCATTGGCATTCTCATTGCTGAGTATCCTCCATTGCCACTGACAGTGCTTACTAGAAATCCTGTACTATTATCATGAGCTCACAGACTGACTTTGCTCATCATACACAACTTTCTACAAAGTTGTAGAAGAAGGAGATTGTCCATATTTCTACCAGGGATATGTTAAATAAGTCACCATAAAATGCACGGCACTTACACAAAACATAAACCCACAACAGTTAAAAGTACTTCTAGGTTGCAGATTACCTTAAAATTAGATGTGAGAGGCATATAAACCCGTTATTCTTTTTTAGCTTTATACAAGTTTAAAGCATTGCAGGAACAGATTTAATCTAGTTTAGATGTAGGATGAGTTAATTATCCTCATAGTCACTCCAGAATGATATTAAAATAAAAGCACTTAAGGAAATAAAAAACAGAAACTTAGTGACTGTGCACCTATTAATTCTTTGTAATGTTTGTTACATTTAATTCAGAAAGAAAGAAAGTGATCATACAGATAAAATTAAAACTGTGGTCCAGCAGATGGTGTGGAATTTAAAGTGGCTGGATCCTACATAGACGACTGCCTGGTTCAAATTCCAGACTCAGTGACTTGAAAAATACACCAGGTATGTGTCTGTGTGTGTTCCCAAAATTGCAAGAAGAGAATGGAGGAGAAGGGATTGTAGTATGGCCATCCCCCAAAGGGATGCTTTCTCACTCTCTGTTATCTCTGTCTCCAGAAAGTGCATATGCCCTACGGAAAAAGTTTTAAAAAGAAAGAAAAAAGGTTGAAAATACATGGTTCATGACAAAGAAAAATCTGAAAATGTGTACATAAATAAAAATGGCATTAAAATTGAATTTTTCCCTATTAGTGATAACTATAAAATGAAATAAAAATAGTGGACAATTAACTTATGTGTTTAAGGGATCAGAGAAAGAGATTGTCCATATAAAATTGTGAGGTCATTAAATTATCTGAAAAGTGGGTGGACCAATGTATTATTTTCTATTTTTTTGTGAAATAGATACAGTTTTTTATGTACTACACAAAGAGAGTGCGAAATTTAAAAATGGCTTGGGAAACATGTAATAAACACGAAATCTATATTACAGAAGAAAAATAAATAACATGGATATACAGTGATACAAATAATATAAGAGAAATAAATCCTAATAAATAATATTTCCATATTAATAAAAATACACAATTACTTAAAACTGAATGATGATGCAAATTCTGAGATGACAATACAGATTGTGAGATGATAACCAGGTAGTGCTTAAAGAAATATGTATAGTTTTAGGGACCAGCAGTTAGCGTAATGGCTATGTTGCTGGACTCCCACGCAGTGGACCTCGGTTCGAGTCCCGGACCCGGTGGCTTAAAATCATGCTTGGCGCGTGTGCATGTGTGCCCAAGATCCCGAGAGGAGAATGGAGGAGAAGGGATTGTAGCGTGGCCATTCCTCCTGGGGGGTGATTTCTCGCTTTCTATCTCTCTGTCTCTCTCTGTCTGTCTGGTGAGCGCACACACCCTATAGCAAAAACCTCTCAAAGAAAAAAAAAAAGAAATATGTATAGTTTTAAAAGATTCTCTAAGAAAAAAACATAATATACTTAAGTAATTCCACTTCAACAGTAAATAGGATAAAATGTTAGTGAAAAAAATTCAATTTAAAAAACAAGGAAAAGAAAGATTTCTTTCTAGGTATTTTATACCTTACCTAGTAATAAATCTAACCAAAGAAGTTAAAGACCTCCACAAGGAAAACTATGAGAAGTTAAAAAAATAAATTGAAAATGACACAAAAAAGTGGAATGACATCCCATGTTTCTGTATTGGAAGAATTAATATAATCAAAATGGTAATTCTGCCCAAATTAATCTACATATTTAATGCAATCCCAATCAAAGTACCAGACACATTCTTTACAGATCTAGAAAAGACAATCATAAAATTTGTCTGGAATCATAAAAGACCTCATATTGCCAAGGCAATCGTACACAAGAAGAGTGGAGTGGGGGGATCTCACTCCCTGACAGAAAAATATACCACAAAGCTGTAGTAATCAAATGGTACTGGCACAAAAGCAGACAGGTGAACCAATGGAACAGAATTAGAGTCCCCAGAAATAAACTCCCAAACATACAGTCTACTGATTTTTGACAAAGGGTACCAGTCATTCCACTGGGTAAAGGAAAACCTCTTCAGCAAATGGTGCTGGAAAAACAGGATATCCATCTAAACCCCTTCCTGTCACCATTGACAAAAATCAACTCAAGATAGATCAAAGTTCTAAATCTAAGACCTCAAACTATAAAACTGCTCCTGGAGAACACTGGAGAAACTCTGGAGACATTGGGACAGGCAAAGACTTCTTAAATAAGACCCCCAAAGCATAGTCGATAATCCTCAAAATAGACAAGTGGGATTACATCAGACTAAGAAGTTTCCGCATGGCAAAAGACCCTGACTTTTGACACAAAGTGGATGAATACGGAAGATTTACTGCTTAATGAAGCAAGCCAAGCTATGAAGGAGAGACATCGTATGTCTCCATTTAATATATATTGAGTGTCCACACTGTATGACGGAAACTGAATGACAAAAGGATATAGAAACACAGTAAATAGTTGTGAATACCAGATACAGTGTGGGAAGAGTATGGGTGAAGAAATGGAGTCTGAGGAAGGACATTAAGGAGAAAAATGGAGAGGCAAAGCATTAATAAGACAAAGCAATGGGGTATTATCTGTTGAAGATAAATTTATAGTATTATCAACCAGACTGGGGAGAAATATAAACATATTGAAATATTCACTTTGCAAACTAAATGATGTGATTGATTGTATAAAAGAACTTGAAATAAAATAAGATTAAGAAAAACAAGGAAAAAAGAAAACAAAATGATATAAGCTAATTATAAACATATTATTCAAAAATTGATAAAATAGAAAACATATATGCAATAGAAATGAACAGAGCCAAAACAAATGGTTCTTTGAGAAAAATAAGCAATCAGAATATGTGAGCCATACTTTTATGATGTCAATGTCTGATAATGTTTCTGCTAATATTTCTTTGAACCCATAAGTGATATGACTAAACACATGTTATATTATTCCATTACTCATGCTGTATCATCCAGTGATGGAGTCACTCACTTCACTTATTCTTTTCCTCTATCCCTCTTCTGAATCAGAGTAGTAATATTGCAATACAAATATTTCCTGAATTATAATTTATATTTTCTGAGGTCACTCTATAGATTACAGGTTATATAAGCTAACATGGAGCAAATAACATATAATCAACATGCGTCTTACTGATATTAAAATGATGATGGGTCCAGCTCTAGGCATGATGGCTAAGCAGTTGGATTGTACATGGTGTGGTTTATGTCCTGGACCTAGTGGCTTGAAAAACATGCCAGGTACATATGTGTGCATGTCCAAAATGCTGAAAGGAGGGAGGTGGAGGATCAAGAATTGCAATGTGATTATCTCCCATGGAAGTGTTTTCCTTTCTACCTTTGTCTCTGTCTGGGCAAGACACACATCCCCTGGCAAAAATTCAAAAATAAATGATGATTATATTTATTTAGCTAGGTTCCTTAATAAGTTCACTTTTGTGGTAGTTAATCTCCAAACTTTTGGAAAATAAATTATGTTTAAAGTATAAAAATGAACTATTTTCATCAATAACCTATTTTATCAGAATTTCAGAGTGCAGCAATAACTTTCCTTGAATAACAATGTTAATATCAAATTAGGAAAATTCTTATTTTCTGGTTTGGTTTAAAGATTAACTTATTTTTCATGCATTTAAATTTAATTTTCAGTACATGAACTTGATGCTCTTAATAAACAATATGTAGATTTTACTGGCGCCTCATCATTGAAATACATTTATTATAATATTATCTTTCTAGTAATGATAAATATCAAGGTAGAAGAAAAGCAACAATATAATAAAATGTAATTAATAGGAGCATTTATGTATTAAAGACAAATCATAAAGAGCTACATCAAAATATATATGGGTGGGACCAGCAGATGGCATAACAGTTATGTTGCTGGACTTCTACATGGTTGGCCATGGTTAGAGTCCCAGACCCAGTGGCCTGAAACTCCTATCAGGCACATGTGTGTGCTTACCCAAAATTCTGGGAGGAGAATGAAGGAGAAGGGATTGTAGAGTGGCCATCCCCCTGAGGGGTGATTACTCACTTTCTCACTCTCTCGTGAGAGTGAACATGCCCTAAGGTATAAAAACCACTACCATGAAAATGCATATATACATTAATGGATTATAGTAAAAAACAAACTGATTATATTAAATACATAGAAAGATTTTATAACTTTTTGATGGATTTCTCATCCAGGTGCCTCAATGTTTCATATGATTCCCAAGATGCTTCTAAGTCACCAAAATCCAAGAAGATAATACAACTCATTAAGGATATAAATCTGTCAGTTTTTTCCACTCTTCTTTTTCACTACATTTGAATAATTTTCATGTATGTTTTGCACTGAACAATCTTCCTCATTTAGGACTAGGGGGATAAACATGGAATTTTTATATTCTCAGGAAATTCAATTTAAAAATTCTATTCTACTTAATTTACCATTGTTTTTTAAACATTGATTATGATGTTTAATGCAGGTGGATAATACTTCCCAGAAAAATATAACCCAAGCCAATGCTTTACTTGGGAAATAAGGTAACAAACCTTGCTACCAGACTGGCACAGAATTTCTTACATTTCTATGTAGTTTACCCCACAGAGTAAGTCCCTGAAAACAGTGTTTGTTTTTACTGGTCTGTGCATAGCTTAATCATCACAGCTTAGAAGATAGCTGAGCATATGTGCATCCTAAATAAATATGCTTTGGATACATGAATAAATGCATAAACATCTGATAGAATGATAACATATTTTAATAATGAAGGAAGAGGAAATGTGACATGAATTTCAAATTTTGAGCATCCCAATTCATACAACATTCAACTGTGTAAAAATAGTATATTGGTTAAATTTTTGGTTTCAGTCAATTTAATTCTCCCTTAGGGACCAGAAGATGGTATAATGGTTATGTTGCTGGACCCCATATGATAGACCAAGTTTCAAATCCCATACTCAGTGCCTTAAAACTCATGCCAGGCACATACCTGTGTGCCCAAAATCCCAAAGGAAGAATGGAGGAGAAGAGATTGCAGCATGGCCACCCCCCCCCCCCTCCCCGCCAACCAGGAGTGATTTCTCACTTTCTGACTCTCTGTCTCTCTTCTGGCTCTGCAGTGAGGACGTAGACCCTATAATAAAAATCTCTAAAAAAGAAAAAGAAAAAAAAAAAAAAAGAAAAAATCTTCCCAAAGGGAGAAGAAGCTTTTTTAATCAGTAAAATCAATGAGTCTTCGGCTATAACTATCCAAATTTTCAGTATTCACATATAATATTCAGAGATGGGCAGTGCTGATATAATCCTTAACAATAGAAACATGGGCTGGCTCCCTAGCCTAGTGTTAAAGGAGATGGGTCCCACATAGCTGACCACAGTTCAAATCCTAGCCCCAGGGTCTTGAGAAATATGCTTGAGATATGTGCATTGTGCATGCTCCAACTTTTTACAGGATGGAGAAATAAAGGAGAAGGGATTGTAGCATGATCAGTCCCCACTGGGTGTGACTTTTTCTCTCTTTCTCTTTTTCTCTGTCTCTCTTGGACCATTTTTTTCAAGAATAGTGTTACAAAGTTATTTCCAGAAATGAATAAAATATGTAAAATAAAATTAAAAGTAAAAATGTTTATTCTTTTTAAAAATAAAAATCACTGGGAACCAGCAGTTAGCGTAATGACTATGTCACTGGACTCCCACGTAGTCGACCACGGTTCGCGTCCCGGACCCGGTGGCTTAAAACTCACGCCAGGCACGTGTGCGTGCGTGCCCAGGATCCCGAGAGGAGAATGGAGGAGAAGGGATTGCGGCGTGACCATCCCCCTGGGGGTGATTTCTCGCTTTCTGTCTCTATGTCTCTCTCTGTCTGGCGAGCGCACGCGCCCTATAGTGAAAAATCTCTCTCTCAAAAAAAAATCACTTACTAATTTGCTATCATTCACATTAGACAGGACTGGTCATTTTTAACAGCTACTGTATGTAGAAAAACTTCAGATAATATTTTATTTCCACATTGCATCTTCTTAAAACAAATGAAATAATCAGCTGAAAAGTGTGCTTCTTAATTTTTATTATGAAATAATTTTGCAGACATAGGGTTTTTTTCAAGAAATTTATATCTTAACTTTGTATGTTTCACGCACTGCTCACCTTGGCTAGACTTCTTATGTAACTGTATCATGTTAAACCCAGGAAACTGACATTGACAGAGTCCACAGAATTTATTTGAATTGTGTCAGTTAGAATTTCTCTCTCTCTCCCTCTCTCTCTGCCTCTCTCTCTTGCTCTATGCAGTCTTACCACATGTGTAGTTTTATACCACATCTTTATAGCTACACCCACCACCTTTCCCCAAAATTCCTGATTTGACAACCACTAATTTGTTAGTATGTTCTACATTCCTATTGTTGTGTTATTTTTTTAAGACTTATTCATTTTATTTTATTTATTCTTCTTAAACTTTACAAAAGAGAGCTGGTAGAGGGCAGGGGAAAGTGAGAAAGTGAGCTGCCAGGTCCAAGACTCAAACTGCAGTTGGACATGTGGGAGTCCAGTACCTTAACCTCCATGCCACTTGCTCAAGGCTATGCTATTTCAGAAATGTTAAATTAATGAAATATGCCATATATATCTTTTTGAGATTGGATCATGAAGTATATTTTATTCATATTCATCCTAGTAGTTATATACATCATATTTTAATTTGCTCAATTTGAAATATTTTATTGCTTAATTTTTTTATATTATTGAGATTTTAGGGGAGATTCCTGTTTTACCGTGTAACCTACATGCTTCCCCAGATTCTGTGAGCTGGAAGATGGGTTGGGCTAATCTATCAACAACAGCAAACCCAAGCAGACTCAATTCTCACTAAACAAACTGAATTATATATAGGTTTAATTTCATAAGAAGAATATAGGCCAAAGTACATAAAGCATTACTGCACTATGGACCTAAGACTTTGGCTCCCTGTGACCCTAATAAGTAAATTCATATCATTAAAAAAAAAATTTCAGTTTAAATTTTTCCCTAAAACCTAATGCCTTAACTCACAGGATTAAGGGAAACCAGAGAGCTGATAAAGCCTTAAGGATTCCCAGTGCTTCAGTAGACAGTGAGTCTGCACTTCCTTTGATCAAAAGGAAACCCAGGTGGTTAGACTGACTGGTCTTCCCAGGTGTGTCTGTGAGGGTGTTTCTATGGGGGACTGGCTTTTGAGTTTTGTGGACTGAGTGGAGAAGATCCACCCTCAATGTGGGCAGGCACCATCAAATCATTTATAAATGGCAAGAGGAAAAAAAGTCAGAGTAGTGACAGTATCTGCTCTGCCTTCCAAAACTGAATGACATCTTCTCATGTGCTTGGACATCAGAACTTCAGATTCTTTAGTTTTTGGACTCCAGGACCAGCAGCCTTATGGGCTCTTAAGGCTAGCTTCTCCCTTGCACTAAGATTTATATCAGGAGTTTTCATGGTTCTCAAGTCTTCGGACTTGGATCAAACCATGCTTCCACCTTCCTTATTTCTCCTGTTTGTGGAGAGCCTATCATGAAACCTCTTGGCCATCACAATCAAGTGAGCCAATGTCTCAGATGTATTCCTTCTCACGTATCTCACATATATCTAGGGATTCTGTCTCACTGGAGAACACATTAACTGAGTCATGAAATATTCTGGCTAAATCTTTATAAACTCATGTATAAATTGTTGAAATGCAAATCTAAGATTATATGTGGAAGCTAAACTCCTACACTAACTCAAGATGCACAGAAGAAGGGAATGAGCACAATTTTTGTACAATATACAAATGGCTGTCTTTTTTACTCTAAGTTTGTTGGTGGTAGTTTATGATTTTCACTTTACTTTATGCCTAGATAATACTGAATAGTGAAGATTTCATTAGACTTAGCCCTGTCAAATGTCTCTCTTATCTCATACATGTAAATAGCAATAATACACTTATAAACTGACTCACTTTTCCAAAAATAATATGCTAAAGATTTTTAACCTGCAATCTTGTCTCTTATTGTGTAACAGGTCAAATGTTTTTCTATGCAAAAACATATGATAACTTTCCTGACAACACAATAGTTTATTTGTTCAATGTTTCTAGTCCAAACCAATTTCTTGATTACATTTCATTTATGATTTGGACCTGTTAGAATTATAGATTTTAAGGGATCAGTAGTTAGTGTAGAGGCTATGTCGCTGAACTCCCATGTAGTCGACCGCGGTTCAAGTCCTGGACCTGGTGGCTTAAACTAATGCCGGATACGCAGATCCCGAGAGGAGAATGGAGGAGAAGGGATTGCGACATGACCATCACCCTGGGGGGGTGATTTCTCGCTTTTTGTCTCTCTGTCTCTCTCTGGCAAGTGCATGTGCCCTATAGCAAAAACCTCTCAAAAAAAAAGAATTATAGATTTAGATTTTAAAATATTGGGCCAGCAAATGACATAATGGTTATGTTGCTGAACTTCCTCCACATAGTCAATTGCTCTTTGAGTCCCGAACCAGGAAGATTAAAACTCGCACTGGGCATGTGTGCATGCATGCCCAAAACCCTTAAAGGATAACGGAGGAGAAGGGACTGTGGCATTGCCATCCCTTTTGGAGAGTGATGTTTTTTCTTTCTGTCTCTTTATCTCTCTGTCTCTCCAGCTAGCACCTGTGCTCTGTAGAAAATCTCTAAAAAAAAAGAAAAAAAGAATTACAGATTTTTAAATTTATGACACCTGTGCTCTGTAGAAAATCTCTAAAAAAAGAGAAAAAGAATTATAGATTTTTAAATATATGCAGTAAATCTTAATATGAAAAAATGACATAAAAGTAAATTCTAAAGGACCAGCAGTTAGCAAAATGGCTATGTCGCTGGACTCCCATGTAGTCAACCGCAGTCTGAGTACTGGACACTGCAGCTTAAACTCACACCGGGCATGTGTGCGTGCGTGTCCAGGATCCCGAGAGGAGAATGGAGGAGAAAGGATTGCAGCGTGGTCATCCCCCCTGGGGGTTGATTTTTTGCTTTCTGTCTCTCTGTCTTTCTGGTGAGCACACGTGCCCTATAGCAAAAACTTCTCAAAAAAAAAGAAAAAAAAAAAAAAAGAAAGGAAAAGGAAAAGGAAGGATAATTTGGAATACCAGGAGGAAAAAGAGTTAAAAAAAAAAAAAGAAGAGCAACAGCTAGTTAAGAAAAACATTTCAAGAACTATCATGTCGTTAAAATTATTTGACAATGATTTTTTTCTAAAATTTATATATTATCCATTTTTTTCAGTCTATTGAAACTAAAGAAAGTAAACTACAGTTAAAATCTTCAGTTATGGTTGTATAAATGTACAGAGAACTTAAACAGTCAAATCCTTAGTGCCATTAATGTTTGGAGCAGGGATAAACTTGGACAAATCAAAGCAAAACTAGCAAAGAACCAGTAAAATATGCAACTTATCAAAGTAATTTTATATATCAAACATTGGCCAGGAAAAAAATTGATCAATCTTAGAGACCAAGAAATAGACAATTATGTACGAGTTATATGAATTAAAATTCAGAGATTGATTTCACAAGTTCTGGTCTCTTTAGGAAACGTCTAGTTATAGTATGGGCATGGAAACAACTTAGAAATTACCACTCACAGCCTTATAATTACCAAAAGCTGAATAAATGACAAATCCATGCATTTTCTTGGACTCATCAAATTGTTGAGGTAGGAAAGCAAGCTAACTACCACCGAAAATCTAGAGAGCCAGTCTGATGCAGATAATCAAAGACAGTATTTACTTACCTGGAACAGAAGCCACTGTGCTGAAAACCTGGTAGGGTATGTATGTTTCATTTAAGATGTACACGTGTACACGTCATATTCTATGTTTTTTCAGAGAGAGGACTTGGGACCAGCAGTTGTAATGGCTATGTCACTGGACTCCAATGTAATCGACTAGAGAGCCAGTCTGATGCAGATAATCAAAGACAGTATTTACTTACCTGGAACAGAAGCCACTGTGCTGAAAACCTGGTAGGGTATGTATGTTTCATTTAAGATGTACACGTGTACACGTCATATTCTATGTTTTTTCAGAGAGAGGACTTGGGACCAGCAGTTGTAATGGCTATGTCACTGGACTCCAATGTAATCGACTGTTGTTAGAGTCCTGGACCCAGTGGCTTAAACTCACACCAGGCATGTGTGCATGCGTGCCCAAGATCCCGAGAGGTGAACGAAAGAGAAGGGAATATGGCGTGGCCATTCTCCCTGGGGGGTGATTTTTCACTTTTTGTCTCTGTGTCTTTCTTTTTTGGGAGGGTGAAAAAAACCTATAGGAAAAAAAAAAAAAAAAAAAAGAGAGAGAGGCTTTTTACTATAAGGCACATGTGCTTGCTGTAAAAACAGAAAGAGACAGAGAGATAGAAAGCAAGAAAGCAAGAAATCTTCCCCAGAGCGCAAGGCCACACCATGGTCTCTTCTCCTCCACTCTCCTATCAGGATCTTGGGCATGTATGTGCATGGGCCTGGTGTGAGTTCTAAGCTGCTGGGTCTGGGACTCAAACCATGGTCAACTACGTAGGAGTCCAGTGATGTAAGCATTATGCTGTCTGCTTGTCTCTACTTGTAATATTCTCTAACAAAGCAAAAGCATGGTAAATAAACAAGGACAAACAAAAACAAATGGTAAGGACATTTAAATAATAAATTGACAAATACTAAAGAGTAAGTGAGAACGAAGTGAGAGTTAAAAAAAATCAATGAAACAAAATTTAAGGGTCTAACATATTTCTGTGGGCTTTGCACCCAGAACTCCTACCACAATATCACTGTAAACATCCCAAGAAGATTTTACAATTCTACCAGGAGAAAGGAAAGAATTATCTCTATGAAATATTGGGCAGTCAGAAAAGTCATGAAATAGAAGAATATGGAAGATTTACTGCTGAGTGAAGCAAGCCAGGCTATGAAGGAGAGACATTGTATGTCCCCACTTAAGATATACCGAGTGTCTGCACTCTATGACTGAAACTGATTGACTAAAGGGTGTACAAACACAAGAGATGGGTGTGATTGCCAGATGGAGTGTGTGTGGAGGAGTGGGGACTGGGGAAGGACATTTGGAGGAGGGATATGGAGGAAGAGCATTGACGGGATGGGGAGGTGTGGTGTTACCTGTTGAAGATATTTTGACCAACTGGACTGGGGAGAAATGTTCACATATTGAAATATTAACTTTGTAAGTTAAATAATGTGATTGAATGTATAAAAAATTTAAAAAATATACTTTATGACTTTTCCAACAACCCAATATTTCTAAAGTTTCCCCACAACTAAGGATTACTTTTCAGATGACAAGACTTTACCAGAGCTTTGTCTCCAAACCAGAGAGGAAAGGTATTGCTCTCATTCCAGCCCTAAGTTACTATGTCTCTTAAACTGGGGGAGGGATAACCATACAGAAAGAAACAATTTTGAAGAGTTCGGATCTGAAACAGAGATCTACTAAAAGAACAACATTTAATTGTACAATTAAAGAATGCCCTACTTCCCCTACATCTTACCACCAAAATATCACAGCACCAGTATAATAACGTAGATTAGAGCTGAAGGAGCTGCACAACATAAACTCTATATGAGTAGCTACAAAATAAAAGATGCTTGAAGTCAGGAGAGGCGACATGAACCAAGACATTAGGTAGAACCGAAGAATCTGGCAACTAAGTGATAGCAAATAGTTTAAAAAGAAAGAAAAGAGGGACCAGCCAATTGCATAGTGGTTACGTTGTTAGAATTCCACATAGCCGGGAACCAGCAGTTAGCGTAATGGCTATGTCGCCGGACTCCCACGTAGTCGACCGTGGTTCACGTCCTGGACCTGGTGGCTTAAAACTCACACCGGGCATGTGTGCATGTGTGCCCAAGATCCCAAGAGGAGAATGGAGGAGAAGGGATTGCAGCGTGACCATCCCCTCTGGGGGATGATTTCTTGCTTTCTGTGTCTCTGTCTCTCTCTCTCTGTCTGGCAAGCACACGCGCCCTATAGCAAAAACCTCTCAAAAAAAAAAAAAAAAAAGAATTCCACATAGCCAACCCTGGTTTGAGTCTTGGACCTGGTGGCTTGAAAATCATGCCTAGCATGTATGCATGTGTGTCCAAGACCCCAGGAAAAGAATGGAAGAGAAGGAAATGTGGCGTGGCCATCCTCCCAGAGGGTCAGGGAGATGTCTTATTTTCCCTCTCACTGTCTGTATCTCTCTCTCCATATGGCAAGTGCGGGTACTCTGTGGCAAAACCTTGAAGGAAAAGGGAAGGAAATCTCAGCCAGCCTCATTGCCTAGTGGTTAAGGTGAACCAGATCCTACGTGGCCAAGTTCCATTCAATTTCCAGACTGAGAAGCTTGGAAAACATGCTGTGCACCTATGTGTGTGTGTGTGCCTCGAATCCCAACAAGATGAAGAATGGAGAAGATGGTTTTGTGGCTTGATCACGCCCCAATGGGGAGTACTTTCTTCCTCTCATTCTTTGTCCAGTCACCATGGAACAAAACTAGAAATAAATCAATCTGTTACATTGTATTATTGAAAATTTTTAAACACACAAACCATTACACACCTAACTGGCCCAAAACTTGAAATATTTTAGCATACAATTATCTAGTACAGAAAAACGATTAGAGGCAATGAAATTGTTCCTCTATCACAGACAAAAATAAAAAGTCAATGGATTAATAACTTAAGTATGGCAGGAAAAGTTTTAAGAATGTTAGAATGTACAGGAAAATGTTTATAACACTTTGGAAGAATTTTTTAAACAGGACACAAATACTGCTAATCTGAAAGATAAGGTTAGAAAAAAGAATTATATTTAAAATGAAGAAAATCTGTTTAACAAACACATCATGAGGGAATTTAAAAAGTTAGTCACGGTGTAATGGCTATGTTACTGGACTCCTATGTAGTCCACCATGATTAGAGTCCCAGACCCAGTGGCTTAAACTCATGCTGGGCACGTGTGCCTGCATGCTCAAGATCCTGAAAGTTGAATGAAGAAGAAGGGATTGCCGTGTGGCCATCTCCCCTGGGGGTGATTTCTCACTTTCTGTTTCTCTGTCTCTCTGTCTTTCTGGTGAGTGCATGTGCCCTATGGCAAAAACCTCTCCCCACCCCCCCAAAAAAAAATCAGTCACAATCTGGGGGATTATATTTGCAAAACAGTAGCAACAAAAGTATTTTCCACAAAATGTACAATCTTGCAAGCAAACAAAATGAAAAAAAGACATGATTGAAAATGAGAATATGTGTTAACATATCACAAAAATTAAAAATAAAAAAAACTTCCAATCCCAGTTTTACAGAGCAAACACAACCATTTCTTCTACACACACCAACATTCAAGAAACAGAGCCAAAGTGGAGTTAGTGCAGCAGCTAGCCCTTCCCGTAGTTGGTGTGTGTGGTATAGACAACACTGCTTCATCATGTGTTACGAGATATACTGATCTATATCTGAGTTAATATAAGGATACTGGGTTCTGTATTCTGAAAGAAGGCAGCAATTTCAAAACAAAGTGAGGTGAATGTGGAATAAAAGTAAGCACAGTCATAAAAACAGAACTGGAAATAAAAGGACCAAAAGTATAGTTGTTTCTGATTCCTAAATTTTCACCATCCATATGCTTAAAAACACACAATAATTTGCATAATCAGGATCCAAAATCCAGTAGTGGAGCCCCTGCCTTTTCATATAAAATATCATTAGAAGACAGAAATCTGGGGACCAGCAGATGGTGTGGTGGTTAAGGTGCTGGACACTCCCACATGGCTGACCACAGTTAGGGTCCCAGACCTGGCAACTTACTTTCTCTCTCTCTCTCTCTCTCTCTCCCCCTCTCTCTGTCTCTGTGTGTGTGTGTGTGTGTGTGGTTGAATTAAAATAAATGAATGAATAAATAAAATTAAATAATTAAAAAAAAGAAGACAGAAATCTGAGTCCAATTTTTGATATATTTTGACTTGGTCGGTTCTAATGACTCAGATTTGGAAGGCATCTCTGTCTGAGATTTTCACAAAGGAATGTTTGACAAATTAGACTGCAAGCACGTATCTCATTAGCTCCTAGCAAATGTCAAATTCATTTACACATTCAAAGAGTTAATGATGTAATTCTGGATGTTTTATGTTACTATTTTCTACTTAATTTTAGAAAACCTAGAAAGTTTTACTTTGTGGATTGTGAAAAATTGAAACTTCTAGTTTAGGAAAACAAAAATCCTTTGTGATGATGTGGAAAGCAATATACAAGTGTGTATGTATTTATGAATACATAGTAAGTAATATACAGCATTACTATATATACTCTCTAGTATCTATACTATATCATCTGACTTATAATACATAATATATGCTATATATCAGTTCTATGTGCTATTTTATATAAATACATAAATTCATGTGTGTATATACATATAGATATAAATGTATATAGAGAGATATACATATACATATAATATATATTCTGACAGTTGGAAAAATATCCATAAGATTTCACAACTGTGTAAACCTCCTTCTTCTTAGGATTCCAGTTAATATCTCATTTCCTGAGAATTTGAGAAGCTATGTGAAAAAAAAAAAATGACAATGTTATAAATGAGTTTTCTTTAAGGAATTATTCATTCAATTTTATTTATATTATTATTTTTAAATTTTTATTATAGGGCATATGTACTCTCCAGAGAGAGAGGGAAAAAGTGAGAAACCACGCCACCAGGTCAGGGACTTGAACCTTGGTTGACCATGGGGGAGTCCAGCACTTTAACCACCCTGGCACTTGCTAGCCCATAAATGAGATATTTTTACATATTCCATATGTCTCATCGTTTTTATTTAATGGTGAATGAGGTATTTGTTTGTTCCATAATGACTCTATGTACCCAGTTACCACTAAAAGAATAACAATCAGCCCATATTTTTTCTAACCAGTTTATTAGGATAAAGTTTAAACTTCTTAAAAAATAAATAATGCAGTAACTTAAGTATAGCTGAAATTTTATCTCATGCGCATGGCACTACTCAAAAGCCAAAGGGCTAGACAAGTGAAGCAGCTATGCTCGGTGATTTTTTTTTTTTTCTTTAGGAATTTACTCTCTTTCCATCTTAGGGCTCCTTCATTTCCACACCTTGGTTCTCATGAGCGAATGAGGCATCTCAATCACATCAATGTTCCTTTTCTGCAGAAAAGGAAAAGAGGTAAAAAACGAGGTAAGAAATAGCCTTCCAAACAAATTCACCCCTCATTTATGCTCCTTTTTCATTGGGGAAAATTAAGTACAGAGCCATATGTGGCTGGATGAGTGAGGGTCTAAAAAATAGTTCACAGTTGTGCAAGCTTGTGCCTGGAAAGTGAGGAGAATAGATTTGATGAACCTGACTCCTTCCTGTAGCAACCAAGTATCAGTGCACTCTTCTTCTAAAACATTGAACTCACCAAATGAAAAAGGCCAAGGTCCTCTCCTATTGCTTCTAGCTAAAGACGAAAATCTGTGGATAATATGCATCCCTCTCCATTAGGTTTAGTCATGGGTCCTACTGGATCCATAACCTGGTAACTTACAAACTAATAGAAAAATTATCTGCCCTGCATAACCACCTTTATCTTATACAAACACATTAGGTATTATCTCCACATTTATGCAGGTAAAAGCAATAATAACCATGGAAACTTACATGCCATATGCCATATGATATGATCATATGCTATGATCTGAATATCTGTGTTCCCTCAAAATTCATAGGTTGCTACTTCATTCTCAACATGATGGTATTCATAAGTGGGGCCTTTGGGAGGGTAACAGGTCTTGAGGGCAGAGCCTTACTTAATGGAATTAGAGCCCTTATAGAAGAGGTCCCAGCGAGCTTGTTTGTCTATTTCACCACATAAGTACACAGTTAGAAGGTACTGTCCAAGGGAAACAGACCTCACACACACCAAGTTTGCAAGTACTTTGATTCTGGACTTTGGAATTGTTAGGAATTAATTTCTTTTGTTTATAAATTACCAAGTTTATGGTATTGTTACTGCAGCCAGACTGGACTAAGACAACATAAATATTTGAAAACTACAAATTGAGCCAGCTTCATAGCCTACCGGTTAAGGAAGCTAGATTCCATATGGTTCACTTATAGTTTCAATTCTGGCTCCAACGGTTTGAAAAACATACTGGGTACATGTGCATATATGTCCCAAACCTCCATGGAATGGAGAAATGGAGGAGATCATTTAAAGGTGTCTGAATCAATAAAATGGAGTGGATGATGACATTCATAATCTAATATATACTTTTCTTGCCTGAGCAATCTTAATCTGAAATCTTGATGCTTTTAAGTTTATTTATTTTTCCATAAGAGAGATAAACAAAGAGAGAGAGAGAGAGAGAGACAGCACCTTCAACATGGCCCTGATGCTGTGGTCCTTTCCCAACCTTCAGTCAGCCCCAGTCATGGGCATGTACATCCCTGGTGTACTCAGGGAGGTGAGTGGACTTGAACTGGGAACCTTCCAGTATGTGATTGCTTGCAGAGCATCGTGCTATTTTGTTGTACCACTGGCCCCAAGTCTTTTATTTTTCTTTTAGCTTTTTGCCATAGGGTGCTGGCTGGAGAGAGGAAAGTGAGAAATCAACATGCCTCAGTCTTTTCTCCTCATTCTCCTCTTGGCATTTCAAGCATCTACACACATGTTCCTGGCATGATTTTCAAGCAGCCAGGTCTGGGACTCAAACTGCTGTCTTCCATGTGGGAACTCCATGCCACCTGCTGACCCAGTCTTGCTTTGTTGTTTATTTGTTTTGTGTTTCAGGTTTCTGCCATAAGGCATATCCACTTGCTGGAAAGAAACAGAAAGAGAGAGAGTGAGAAATCAAATCCCAGAGTACAGCCACACCGCAGTCCTTTCTCCTCCATGCTCCTCTCAGAATTTTGGACACACATGCACCTGGCATGTTTTTCAGGTCTCCGGTCACGAGACTTGAAACACTATTGGCCATGAGGGAGTCCAGTACCTTAGTCACCATGCCACCTGCTGACCCCCAGTCTTGATGTTTTATGAGTGACATTTTTATCTCTCTGTTTGGGGGGGATGTGAAAATAAAATGATGTGGATTTTTCAATTGTGCTACACCCCATGTATCTGGACTTTTCCTTTAACTTTGTTTTGAGTATAAATTGAGTCTTGCCAGAGGTTTTCTCTTTACTGTAGTCATTTGCATAAGGCAGCAAGAATCAGACAATATACATTCATATCATGGTTCTTTATAACTTCTTCCCTGGAGGTACAGTCTCAATAGGCATTTGCCCTGCTTTACAAGTTGTCCCAGTTTATCCTCTGTGATAGCACTGTTGCTTATCCACTAGGATTGCACAGCAACCATCACCAGTTTTCCAAACTTCATGATCTGTAGTACCTGGCCACAACTCCATTGCCAAGGTATTTTAGGTTTTTGTTAAAGGTGCAACTCACTGGTGATAGTAGTATCTGTTTTAGTGAAACTAAAGTTCAGTTACAATAATAGGAGAACCCCAAAATAACTTTTCTATATTACGAACAGCTAGTTGCAGTCATATACCTAGAAAGACTGGGAGAATGTATTTTGAGATGACAACAGGCATGGCTTTTAACTTTAAAAACTAAAATGCCACTATCACTCCAAAAGCATTTTAATAAAAATCAATAATGGGCATCTAATGATTAATTTCAATGACATACTTTTGCTTTAATACTTTCTCCTATCTCCTTTTCCACTCTTATTATTTCTTTCTTACAACACCTCTACATTTGACAATAACCACTCATACCTTGAATACCTGCTCTCTTTTAATTCCTCAAAGTCGTTACTTTAATCTCTTCATTACAGTTTTCACCCTTCTTATTTTTGTGAGTTCTAGATCTTCTTGGCTGTCTGCTTTTCCTACTCTGTGATTACTGATCATTTCATTTTTATTCTCATTTCCTTTTTATTTATCTTCAAAGGTCCACTCCCTAACTAAAATTTCTTCATAGCATCCCCACATTACATTCCCATTTTTTCTCATTTAAAACTCCACTTTTCCTCCCAGTATTGAATAGGGAACATTGTCCATTCTTCCTAGTTCAGATTCTGTGCTAATGTTCATGGTATTAAAGCAAGGTAGAGATATTAAACATACAAACAGGGTAAAGGCCCAAGATAGTAAGTTTTAGCCAAGATGGAGTCACAATGGCTAAGTTTTAACAGTCAAGCACTGGCTACGTTAGGGCTCAAACAACTATAGTTAAGGCACTGTCGGGACCAGCAGTTAGTGTAATGGCTATGTCGCTGGACTCCCACGTAGTCAACTGCGGTTCGAGTCCCGGACCTGGCGGCTTAAACTCAAGCTAGGCGAATGTGCGTGCGTGCCCTATATTCCAAGAGGAGAATAGAGGAGAAGGGATTGCGGTATGGCCATCCCCCCAGGGGGTGATTTCTTGCTTTCTGTCTCTCTATCTCTCTCTGTCTTTCTGGCAAGTGCATGCGCCCTATAGCAAAAATTTCTCAAAAAAAAAAAGGCACTGTTTCTATTTGCTAGCCAATTGTTTCTGTTAAATTAAACTATTTTGACCTAAAACAGCTGTTGTCCTCCCACAGTTTGATTCCTATGGATGAGCTAAGTTACAGCCAATCACAGCAGCTAGGCTTCAGTCAATCACAGGCATCCCACTTTTAAACCATGTTAATGCACACAAACTTCAGAATGTAACCACTGATTTCTCTACCTCACTCCCTCACTTACATTTTGTGTATGACACTTTCCTGTTCTGCTGACTTAAAAGGTTGATTTAACCATGAGGCTGACCTGAGTTGTCCAGAAGTCTGGAGGCAACTGGCTGTTTTAAATCGTGCTAAGATTTACTCTATTAAAACTCTACGCTATTAAATTGGCTGGTTTGTTTTTTTTTTCTTTTAACATTTCTATTTGCTAGCTAAATTCTAATGAAAAGTGCTGATCACTTTGGTTTGTTGACTGCACAAAGAATGGGGTAATAAATTACTCAGACTACCATGTGTCTATTTTCTGAAACTCATTTCCATATTAGAGAGTTAGTCTATTTCTGGGCCTGTTAAATACAAACCCCTTGTCTCACCTCCTCTTCAAAACAATTTCACTTTCTGGACACCTCCCTGTTGGAAGAGCTTTCCTCTCCTTCAATAAATTTTGCTTTGTTATCTCCTTCTGTTGTCCATGCTTCTAATTTTTTATGATTGCAGGACATTAATTTGGCAACTCAAAAATCCTGCAACATCATCACCATTATTTTGTAGTCAATCTTCTTTATTTTTTGATTTTTATGATCAACATTTCATACATACCAGAAGGCAATTCAACTCGAGCAGGCTCTTTCCTTTAGGAACCATAGGGCACAATAGCAATGCACCAGTTTCTCTCATGTACACTTTTTGAAGTGATGTGGATCATTAAAGAAAATTAATTCATGAGAAAAAACTTTGAGAACTCTTCTAGACTGTCTTAGTAGTCCATAAAAACTGTATGCAATATAATAAAACATTACATGTACAATAGTTATGTACATGTGTATCCCACTCCAGTAACAAGACTTATTTTCTCTCCCTCTATTCTTTTGTTTTTGTTTGTGTGTGCATCTCTATGTGTGTGCGTGTGTGTTTGTGTTTAGTTTTCCTATAGGTCACATGAATTTGCTGGAGAAGGACAGAGAGAGAGAAATCACCCATAAGTGGGATGGCCACATCGCAACCCCTTCTCCTCAATTCTCCTCTTGGGATTTTGGGCACACACGCACACATACTGGGTATGTTTTTAAGCTGCTGGGTCTGGGACTCTACCCAATTGGTTGGCCAGTTGCTTTAATCGCCACACTGCCTGGCTGGTCCACTCAAGTTCTTAATCTTACTTCCTTCTCATTTATTCTTTCTTAGCAATGTTTCATCATTTGTTTGATTTGTTTGATTATTAGCTTTTTGTTTAATTTAATTAGTACATTTTCATTTATAGAATTCCCTGTTATTTACATGCTTGGTTTTGTTGTGTGTTTTGTTTTGTTTTGGTTTGGTTTTTTTTGAGAAGTTTTTCGCTATAGGGCGCGTGCCTCGCCAGACAGAGAGAGACATAGAGACAGAAACCGAGAAATCCCCCCCCAGGGGGGATGGTCACACCGCAATCCCTTCTCCTCCATTCTCCTCTCGGGATCTTGGGCATGCACGCACACGTGCCCAGCGTGAGTTTTAAGCCACTGGGTCTGGGACGCGAACCGCGGTCGCCTATGCGGGAGTCCAGCGACATAGCCATTACGCTAACTGCTGGTTCCCGCACGCTTGGTTTTTAATTTTTTTCTCCTCATAAATTCTAGCTTTTTTTTCTTTGAACACTTTATACATGTTTATTTTAAAGTTGCTTCCATAGTTCTCAATTATCTCTAGTTCTTTGTCAGTTATTTAATGCACATCATTAAAGTTGTTTTTTGTTGTATCTGAGAGACTTGAAATGTAAACTCTATGTGATAAAATATTTTCTTTTTGCCTCATGACCTAGATGGATTGTAGAAATTCAAAATTTTTTAGAACTAAAACATGTATTTTCTACAATTCATTGTTGATTTAAACAGAGACTTATGAGACCAGACTCACAGATGGTGGTTGGGGTGCTGGACTCCCACATGGCTGACTGTAGTTCAAGTCTCAAACCTGGAGGATTGTTTTCTCACTTTCTCTCTCTTTTTCTCCTTCTGTCTTTTTCTTTTTCTTTTTTTTTTTTTTTTTTGGAGAGGTTTTTGCTAGAGAGCACATGGACTCGTCAGAAAGACAGAGAGAGACAGAGAGATAGAAAGTGAGAAATCACCCCCTCCCGAGGGGGGATGGCCACGCCACAATCCCTTCTCCTCCATTCTCCTCTTGGGATCTTGGGCACGCATGCACATGCGCCTGGCGTGAGTTTAAGCCTTTAAGCCGCCTGTTCTAGGACTTGAACCACAGTTGACTACGTGGGAGTCCAGTGACATAGCCATTATGCTAACTGCTGGTCCCTCTGTCTGTCTCTTGTGAACACACATGCCCTGTAACAAATTAAAAATAATGACAGAAATTAAAATTAAATTAAATTTAAATTAAATTTAAATCATTATTTTTAAAAATAAAGAAACATACACTCATAGTCTTATAAGCACCCCGTTTTTTTATTTATTATCTATCACGTTGGATAAACATCTGCATAGCCCAGTTTCAAAGATGAGCTAGCATCTCAGCACTGATGATTTCATGCAAGATGTTTATTACTATCTCCACTAGCTGGATATAAGGATCTATGACATGGCCATCTTTCACTGGGTTTTTTAAGAGTATCTTTTTTTGTTGTTGTTATAAAGAGTTGAAGAAAACATATTTTGAATCGAGAACAAGCACCCTTCTGATATTATTTTATGCCTTGTATTAATGTTTATATAAATCCATAAAAAAGCAATCATTTAGTGAGGAAAAGCCATCATTCTTAACTGCAATATAAGATTTAAGAAGAATGAATAGATAACTTAGTAATTTTACTGGTCCCACAACTCTTGATAATAAATTTAATTGCTCAGATTAGTTGGCAGATATTGTCATTATGAAATTAACTCTTTGTTACTTTGTCTTGACTAATAGATAAAGTGACAATTTCAGACTTATATCACACTATCTATAGTCTAATGATTTCAGGTCATCTTATGATTTTTTTACTTTTATGTTTACTACAATAGTCATTAAATAGCTATTTTTTTTAATTTTGCTATTTCTTCTGATTTTAAACTAGCACTCATCTATAAATAAAATTTTCTGCCTCTTGGGACCAGCAAGTGGCATGGTGGTTAAGGCATTGGATTCCCACATGGCTGACTGTGGTTTGAGTTCCAGACCTAGCGGCTTACCTTCTCACTTTCCCTCTCTCTCTCTTTTTCTCTCTGGTGAATTAAATTATAATGATAAAGCTAACAACTTAAATTAAATAAATAATTCTTTAAAACATTTTTTCTCTCTCCTTTCTAATATTTTTAACATTAAATGATAATCTGTGAAGTGTCTAAATGCTATTAAACTGGGAAAACTTCAGAGTAACATAATAATATAGAGCATATTTTTTTTTTCTTTTTTGCTAGAGGGGGACATTTGCTTACCAGAAAGAGACAGAGAAACAGAGAAAGCGGGAGGGAAAGGGAAAGCACTTCCCACAGGGAATGATCACACCATAATTCCTTCTCCATCTCTCTCTCCTTTTCAGATTTTGAGCATGCCCACAAACATATACACCCAATGTGTCTCTCCAGTCTCCAGGCCTGAGACTCAGACAGCACAGTCAGCCATGCCATATGGGAGCCAGCTGCCTTAACCACCAGAGCATGGAGAGAGCACAGCTTTAATTTTTAAATATCTTTTTATAAAATTGTCTTCATATCTTTTCCAAGAAAATATTTTAATTATCTTTGCAAACATTATTCTGAAAGATACTACGTACAATTTGCATAATAATACTTAAGAATATTTTTTGTAGGGTCAGCCCATGGAGTGGAGGTTAAGGTGGTTGAATCCCACATGGCTGACTCCATGATTTGAGTCTCTGACCTAGTGACTTGAAAATCATGTTGGGTGCATGTATGTTCATGCCCCAAATCCTGAGGGGAGAATAAAGGAGAAGGGAGTGTAGATGTGGCTATCCCCTCCCAGGGGGTGATTTCCCGCTTTCCCTCCCTCTCTCTCTGTCTCTCTCTGGTGAGCACACATGTCCTATAGAAAAAAAACAACATAGTTCTTTTTTAAAAGTTTATTATTTTTCATGAACAAGAGAAAAAAGAGAAATAGCACTCCTAAGAGAGTTTCTTGCCACCATGGCACTCCCCAAGATTCACCTGGATCTGAATCAAAGAGGTCTCTGGATTTGAACTCAGCACCTGTTCCTGTGAGTCACCATCACTGCATTTCACCACTGTACTGCCATCTGGCTCCTAGAAATGGCTATTTTGGAAATAAACGTACAAGTAAAATGAGGAAATCTTAAAATTATCACTTTGATTTAAACCACCAAAAGGAAGATTACTTTTACTGTTTCTTCCAAAAATACATGTGGTAACTAAATGGCTAAATTATTAAATTAAAAATTGCAAAACGACTTTCTAAGAAGCACAAATGTAATATGTTACAGAAGAAATATAATTTTTTTCCTCAGCAGATAAGAGCAAATGAATAAGAGAACACAATAATCTCAAGAAGAGTTTTAACATCATGTAACATTATTATAGAATACAAAATTTAGGAAAAGTCATCAAGCCAACTTTGAATAAAAGAAAATAAAACATCCCAGTTTAATTTCTGCATGAACCAGAGGAATATTTTTTTAAAAAATATTTTTGATTAGTATTTTAATTTAGCATATGAAGCTAAACATAAGAATATATATATGTATATACGTTCTTAAAAAATTGTAAAATATTATACAAGTGCAATGCATAGTTACTAATAATATTTATATTGCGATTTTTAAAAGACTTCAATATAGGACAGAATTATCTAACATTCTTTTTTTGGGGAGAGAGGTATTTGCTATAGGGCGTGTGTGCTTGCTGGAAAGACAGAGAGAGATAGAAAGCAAGAAATCACCCCCCCCCAGGGGGTATGGCCACGCCACAATCCCTTCTCCTCCATTCTCCTCTCAGGATCTTGGGCACACAAGCAAATGTCCCCGGTGTGAGTTTAAGTCACCAGGTCCGGGCCTCAAACTACGGTCTACTACATGGGAGTTCAGCTACATAGCCATTATGCTAACTTCTGGTTCATAACATTTTTTAAAAATATTAAAAATGGGAAGTTTGGGGTTAGCAGACGGTGTGGTAGTTGGGGGCTGACTCCCACATGGCTGAACGCAGTTCGAGTATGGGACCTGGTAGCTTGCTTTCCTCTTTCTCTCTCTCTGTCTATCTCTGGTGAGTGCACATGTCTTGTAGTAAATTGAAGAATAATGAGAATAATAAATAAAATTAAATTAAATAAATAATTCTTTAAAAATAAAATAGAATATGTAGTTTTTAAAATTCATTTTATTATAAATTATAGAGAATTTCACAATTTAGATTTCATTCATTTAACTTATCATTTTAAAAACTTTATTTATTTATTTACTTATTTATTTATTTGTTTTTGGCTGGAGGGAACATTTGCTTGCTAAAGAGAAAAGAAGAACCAGAGAAAGCACCTCCCCACTGGGAATAGTCAAACCATAAATCCGTCTCCTCTATTTCTTCCTTCTTTCAGTATTTTTGGAATGTGCCTGGCCTCTTCCTTAATTCACAGGGTCTGGGACTTAAACTTTGTGGTCAGCCCTGTGTGATTTTACTGCCTTAACTATCAGACCACAGAACCAGTCCCAAAACTTTTGAACACTGAAAAGTGATTATATGGGTGTGCAAGTGGTTCAGAGGTTAAAACAGGCAGATGTGGCATGACTCACTGCACAAAGTTCCGGACACAGCACCTTGAAAAGTATGGCAGGCACATTTGTGCGTGTACCCAAAATAATGTGAGGAGAATGGAGGAGAAGGGATTGCAGCAGGCCATCCCTCAAGGGGAGATTTTTCACTCTCCCTCTCTAGCTCTCTCTGTCCCTCTCTGGTGAGCACACACGTACCTATAATAAAGCCAAACAGAAAAAGGAATTATATATGTGAACTGTAATTCACTTGAATGTTTGTATGGCTGGAGTGATCACAAAGACATTAGAAAAAAACAAATACTATGCCCCCTACATCAAATATATAATAAAGGTCCATTGTCACAAGAACATAGTTAAATAAAAGCAATAAATTATAGTATGTTCTTTTACATTAAAAGCAGTTTTGATTTTTTTCACAAAGCTATTATTTCCTGACAATAAAGTTAAGCCATCATTTTATCACACCCTTCCCATGTGATATGTTTTTATAAAGAATTTTTAGCAGCTAACTGAATACTTATAAATCTGAAAACTTTAATCTTCATGGGAATTCCATGATATAAATCATTTTAAAAGCATTCAAATACAAATATTTAAATACCCGAATAATTAATAATACAAGTGTACATTTTTAAAAACCACAGTTTGGAAGAACATTGCGATAGGAATTTGTGGCATAACATCAAATATAATTTAATGAACATGACCACTACAATCAGAAACAAAGGTGAAAAAGAGGTGTAGATATTGATGAGGCAATAGCCTTCCTTAGTTGGATTCTTGTTTTCTTTAGACGCAACTGAATGTAGCAAGAGATGTTTAGCTATTTTCTTACACATTCACATATCGATTAATTTTCACTCTGCCTGCAATGTTCTTCCCTTACACCAGACACTGTGTGTACATTTACAGACTGGATGATTTTATATATAGTAAAAGAGGTGCTTATTCAATAAATGCTAAGTGGCCTGATTGCCACCTTTTTGATGATTCCTTGTGTCCTCTGACCATTTCTGTTTCATTACCAGAGAAATTCCAAAGTAGTGCTAGAGTAGATGTCTCTTAGGGCTCATAACTATTACAAGCATTTGTAATATTCCTGAAGATTCAACAATAAAGATAAAGGTATTTGATGAAGATTTTAAACAAATACCTTTTATCAGGTTAAGGAAACTAATGTTTGGTTTTGCTAAGTATTTGTTTCTGTTTTGTTTTTATTTATCAATGAGTGCTGACATTTTATTAAATATTTCAGTGTGTAGACTATCTTGATATTTGTTGAAATGTATTAACATGGTTAAATTATTAAACCTCCTTTCTATTGATAAAATGAAACAAATTTAGATGTGACATATTTTATATAAAGCTAGTGAAAATTTTAATTTGGTAATATTATATCCATCCTTTCTATCCCTATGTTCATGAGTGTGTTTGTGTTAGGGCTGGCAGGTAGCACGGTGGTTAAGAGTGCTGAACTCCCACATGGCTGACTACAGTTGAAGTCCCAAACCTGGCGGCTTGCTTTCTCATTTTCTCTATCTCTTTCTCTCCCTCCCTCTCTCTCACTCCCTCTCTGGTCAAATTAAAATAAATAAATAAATGCATAAATAAAGGTAAATAAAATAATTCTTTAAAAAATGTAAATAAATAAATAATAAATGTGTTCATGCTACATTTTAATTTTCTTGTAGTACTATTTTTGTCCAGTTTTATTATTCAGATTATGCTGGTCTCATGAAATTTTTTGATAATTTCTTCCTCTTCTTTTCTATCTTCTGAACAGCTTCTATAAACTAAAGATTGATTGGTTAAAACTATGAATTTTGTATAGACAAATATTCTTTTTCTAAAACTTTTTCAAGAAAAATTTCTTGGCCACTGATTCAACAAATAATTTTATGTTTTATTAAAGTTATTTAAGAATTCATTATCTAAAATATAAATCTTTTTCAAATATATATTCCACAAATTTTTACAGGTTTAAATTTTTAAAATAGTTTTTACCAATCTATTATATATATATATA
>NW_006203411.1:351894-404894 GCF_000334495.1 Tupaia belangeri chinensis | reverse complement strand
TTTAAAATAGTTTTTACCAATATATTATATATATATATATATATATATATATATATATATATATACTCAGAACATGATGTTGCACATGCACTTGACTAAGATATACAATGTTGGGTCAACCCTGTAGCTTAGCAGTGAAGGGAGCTGCTATATATATATATATCTATATATATATATATATACACACACACATACACACATACAGTACTCTGTGGAATGGTTAAATTTAACAAATTAACAAATACATTACCTCACATAGTTATCATATTTGTAAAGAGAAAATATAACATATCTGTTTACGGTTTTTAAGAGCACAATAGGTCATTATTAAACTATATTTACTTTCCTGTACAATAACACTCTTAAAACTTTTCCTCCCATCCCAAATATCCTTTGGTCAACATCTCCTCTTTTCTTCTTCACCACTAACCACCTTAGCTTCTGGTAACCACCATTCTACTCTGTGTTTCTGTGAGATCAGCTTTTTCAGATTGCACATATCAGATCATGACTGGCTTATTTCACTTAGCATAATATTGTACAGATTCATCCATACTGTCATAAATAGCAGTATTTTATTCTTTTCTGCAGCTGATGGAATTCCACTGTGAATAAAACACATTTTTTTACCCATGCATCTGATGATGAATACTTAGGTTGATTGCATGTCCTAAAGATATATAGTTATATACTCATAATGAATGTGTCTTTATGACATTAGTAAGTTTTTGTTGTCATGATTATATATACCTACTTATATACCTGCCTTAGAACAAGAATCATTGCATTTTTACTTCCATTAATATTGTTAGATGATATTTCTCTCTCAATGTATTTTATATGTTTCTCCATATCAACATGAAGATAGTATTTTTAAATCAAATTGGATAGTCTTTTTTGTTAAAGGTAATAATCACATTATGTTTTAATGATAATGAACATATTGGAGTTTATTTCTGTTCTCTTTTGGGTATTTGCTTATTATATATGTCTTCTAAAATGTTTCTCCATTCTTGTTGAAGTTATAAATATGTATATTTTCCTTTGGTTTTGAGAAGAATAATTGAAAATATTTAATGTGTACATTTCTGACATTAATCAATGTATATTTAAGCTTCTCATAAACCATACTCACATCTGGACAGAATTTACCTAGAGAGAGTAGCCCTCTTCCATTTTACTTGTTATAATTGCCTCGACTTAAGACATTTGTTTACTTTTTACCCTTATAGATAGATTGATAAGCAAATAGATGATGGATGATAGATAATAAGTAGCCCGGGTTCACCAGAGAAACACACACATAAACACATTTGTGCATTCCACTATACATGTTTACACACATGCACACATGTATGAACAGTTGTGCATCACATAACCATGGGGATATTTCTGAGAAATGTGGTATTAGGCATTTGTCATTGTGTGGGTATCCTAGGGCATACTTACACAAATTTAGATGCTATAGGCTACTACCATTTACATTATACAATATAGCCTATAAGCCCCTTATGGGGCCACTGTATATATGTGTTTTGTTTTGTTGTTTTGTTTTGTTTTGAGATTGTTCAAACAAATTTACTTAATATTGATATATTGATTAACTACAAAATTTCATATGCAACACATGGCCACTATTACAGGATTTGGCCTTCTAGAGAAATATGTAAACAGGCATTCTATTAAGATTCTGCCTTCTTAGAAAGGTGAGAAATGACCCAAACTCCCAACTCAGAAAAAAATTATCTAAATTATCATATTCTTTAGAAAGTTCCAACAGGTTCTTAATACAAGAGTGATTTCAAACTCAGCTTTTTTCCTTAATGAAGTCTCATTTGTGACCAAAAGAAGACACAGGTTTCTCATCAAACTTTGTTTTAATGGGTCTCAGAATTCTGTGACAGATTTTTGGTCAAGTTGTTTCCATTAAAAAGTACTGATTTTAAAATCTAATAACTTAAAATTGCCACACACAAAAAACCAAAATAGTCCACAAAACATTTTCCTTCTTTCTGAAGGTTTTATGATGCATTGTTATCATTAACCAGTCTTTTACTATTAAATTTAAATGGCTAATTGAGACAAACAGTTCTGAGACTATTCTTCCATCACTGATTAAGACTGGGGTGGCAGGAATTATGTGTTTTATCATTGATCAGAATGTCATACATATGTAGATATGATATGCAAAACATTTCCTTTCTGCCTGAATTCAGTCTTATGTTGCCGTATGCTCGATTCAGACCTTCAATTATTTTGCCCACAACTTTCACTCACAAACAAGACTGAATTTCAGTACTTTTTCTGGTAAACAGAGATATATATGTACATGTAAATTCATATTATAGATATGTAATCTACAAGACTTTTAGATATGTAATCTCTTTCTGTGTGTTTGGAAAAGAGTTTTAAAGCTATCCCAACTCAGTATGTAACTGAACGTGTGTATTCTATGGCAGAAATGGAAAGGTCTAAAGATACTATAGTAGAGAGGATAAGTGAAAATACCAGAGAGTATAAAGGAGAGAAATGGGAGATAGTGAGATGGTGGTAGAGGGTGGGTGAGAGGGAAATATATAACATACATTTAAGGAACAAAGGATGTAAATTTCTCTGTGGAAAAAGATTCTATAATTTTAACTTTATAAAAAAATTAAAATTAAAAAATATTCTCAGAGTATACTCTGGACTTCAATTCTGAGGTTCTTTAAATATTTTATTTTAACTAATACATCAATGTTTTGTTTAGTATTAATGTGCCCTCTTTTAGCAGTTGTAAAAGTCAAGCTTTAGATGATTTAAGTGTGTTAGATCTCTTAAGTACATTTTCAAATACAGATTCGTTGGCAAAAAAAGCTCAAGTTCACAATAAAATAAATAGTAAGTAAGTACAAAGTTTTTCGTGTATGGTTTCATTTCACAGCTCTTTTTGCGATCTCTGGATGATGATTATAAGAACATGATAATTCCTTTCACAAATATTTGAACCTCTACCATGCAGACATTGTTTGAGGTCTGAAGACATAGGCTTTTTAAGAAAAGAAAATGAACAACTCAAAGTTAAGCATACAAGTGATCTATTTTAAATCTTGCAAAGATTAATGCCATTAAGGAGAAAATAACTGCTAATATTTTTAGATGCATAAAAAACTATGTGGGAAGGAAGGTCAATAAAGTATCTTTCGAAGAAGTGATGTGAAAGAAGATGATTTGGCCATCTGTGGAGGTAAAAGAAAGAGGTAACGGAAGCTAGCTGTCACTAGAAAGAACTGACCAATAGCTAGAAGATGATCACAGGAGATTACAAAGTCTCCAGTAGAGTGGAAGAGAGAGATGACATTCCAAAAGAGACTTAAGAAATATGCAGACTTTCTCACTTTTCCTTTTTCTTACTCTGTCTCTCTCTGGTGAGCATATTTTTCTTGGAGCAAGTTAATAATAATAATAATAATAATGCTAAATAGAATTCAATAAATAATTTTGTAAAAGACAAAAAAAAAGGAAGAAAAAAGCGATGTGCAGAGCATAGATCATATTTGGGAAAGGAATCGAGAGGCTGCCCAAAATATAAAATGAATCCATGCAGTTGTTTAAGCCAACGAGTTAAATATTATCTAAATTTTGTTCTGAGAGAATCTCTTTTCCTACTTGGTAGAGAACAAACAGGGAGAGGAAAAACAATAGGAGGTGGGGAATCAAAAATCAGAAACTGGCGCAACCATTGAAGTAAAAAAAAATACATGGTTTGGGCTAAAGAGATATCATTGGCAATGAAGATGAAAGGGCATATTTGATAAACACTTTGAGGATATTATTAACAGTACGAGAATTTTTATAGAACTGAAAATAGTGTGCACTATATAAGAAATCACATTCCTTTCTAAATTCTCCTTGCAATCAATCTCTGTCAGATCTTGCCTTCCTTCCCCTGGTTAATATATGTGAGTGCAAACTCATTTTTGGTTACCTTTCTTCCACATATGAGAAATTCCTTCTCAGGCAGTAAAAAAGTCCCGCTACTATTAATATCAAAATTATAAATTACCATGGATTTTAAGCTTTTCCTCTTTCTCGGGATGGAGTCTGGCCTGGGAATTCCACAGAATTGCAGAGAAACAGGTAACAGCACTTTCTGTCCCATCTGTTACTTCTTCCTAACGCCAGCACTGTTTCTGGCCCTCCTGAGGATGGGAAATAGGAACGGAGGTGACACGATGGTCAACCATACCAACAGACAAGTGATTTTGTAATCTATCATTGGTAGATATACAAATGGCAAATATAAGAGACAGATATCTCAATGGTAAATATACGCGAATAATGCTTTTGTTCTTTCATGGGGTTCCTAGAGGACATTTTGGAGGCAACTTTCCTCTATCATGGGGAACTCCAGTGCTGCCAATTTTTTCAGAGGTCATGCCCTTTTAAGTTGACACAGCCTTTGTTTCCTTCCTAGAGGCACAGAAACCAACACAATCTTCCCTTCAGCATTCCCTTTGCTCTGCCAAGGCAGGAAGTTCAGCCAAGCCAGTCTAACACCTTGAGAATTTTCCAAACAAAAGACATGACTCTCTGTTTGCTATGATCATACTCTACAGAGGGACAGATCATATGCTCACAAAACCCTCTCCTCACTTCCTTCCAAAAACTGCAGAGAACTAGCCAAGATTTGTCAGCCAAGAAAGCATCTGGCTGGAGTACAGATGTCTGTCTTGTCTCTTTATATTCCACCCTTCTCTGTCTCACTGCATCTCTTAAAACTCCCTGAACTAGTCCTGATGTCAGGAAAAATCCTCCATCCTCAGAGAAAGCAAGGGAGAGGTAAAAATAAAGAAAACCTTGACAAGACATTTTCAAGTCAACAACATTTTTTCTCTCATATTCATTGAATCTTTAGTTTTTTTCTACATAATCTTGGAAATTTGGAGGTATGTGATCAGCTAAGGATGGCAGGTCTAGTTTATGGATTCCTTTTTACCAAAAACTGAATGGATACTTCTACTCTTTTCTCTTTTCTGTTCTGTTCTCTTCTTTTTCTTTCTTGTTCTTCCTTCCTTCCTTCCTTCCTTTCTTCCTTCCTTCCTTCCTTCCTTCCTTCCTTCCTTCCTTCTTTCCTTTCTCTCTCTCTCCTTCTCCTTTCTCTTTCTTTCTCTTTCTCTTTCTTTCTTTCTTTCTTTCTTTCTCTTTCTTCTTTTTCCTTTCTTTCCTTCCTTCCTCTTCCTTCCTTCTTCTTCCTCCCATCTCCTTCCTTCCTTCCTTCCTTCCTTCCTTCCTTCCTTCCTTCCTTTATGTAAACAATGCTCATCACTGAACATCTACTTCCTTGGAGTAGATACTTTTCAAAATTATTTAAAGTAGACAACAAAACTTTATTTAACATTAATCTTCAAGTTGCCTCTAGAATTTAGACTTATTTTTCATGCTTTTCTGGAGGAGAGACATTCATAGGAAATGTGAGTTACTTATGTATATTCACATGCATAATGTGTAGGAAGAAGAGATTACAAACAGGCTACTCAGTTTTTATGACAAGATGACAACTCAGAATTCTATAAACTTGAATTGAAATATTGCGTTGACTTCTTTGGAATATAAAGACCTTTTCTCTGGAATATGCATTTAAAAAGAAGTATGTCTTATTTGCTCAAAAAATGGCCCCAAAGTAAATTTTTATTTTACTATGTATGTTATTCATATAAGAATATTTAAAAAAATGAATCTATGCTTTTCTTGACTTACATATTGAATCTAACCTCCTGTAAAAATGAAGAACTTTTCTCAACTTAATAGATACACTTTTCTGTAATCTTACATGTGCTCTAAATAGAACCTAAGAAAAGGAATACCTTCTTATGTCTTGAGAAATGCATTTAATGATAACCAAAACTACAATTTCATTTTATCTTATCTTAGAAGGGAGAAAATATAATTTAACACTTGTCTGATTAAGCATTTTGAAATTATTTTCTGAAAAAAGCAAAACAGACAAGAAAATGATCTGTTACAGAGGTTATCAGTAGCCACTGTTGATCTAGTATTGCTTTCTTGTTTTCTTTATTGAAGAGGCATTGACATTTAATTCAAAAAGCTGTGTGATGGCCAAGCCAACCCAACCCAAGCCAAAAGAGAGAGGGAGAGAGAGAGACAAAAAAAAAAGTAAAAAAAGTAATCCAGCCATTATATATTCTTTGTTCACAAGAACTCAATGTTCTGATCTGAAATACTCATCACCCACTCACGCATGTCACTAGGAAAAAAAACGTCTGCTGTACTGCTAAAGAAATTCTTGTTCTGCAAACCAACAATCATATTTTTCAGAAGTCCTAGATAAAATAATATAATTTATATCCTATTTGAACACATGTATTTTACTTCTTTCAATCACCATCTTATTCAAAAATGTGAATTTCAAACACCTCATGGTATTCCTGCTTTGCATTTCCCAGATTATGCACTAAAAGCTGGTAGTTTAATATATTATTCTGAGAATACTTTCTTCTCTCAGAAGAGGGCTTAAATAGCCCTCCTACACCTAAAACTAGAGAAAGTTGTATTATAAGATCTAACCTAAGGCTTATGGTCAGGTCTGTGTTATATGTCCAACCTTGCCACTTAATAGTCAAGGAAGGATGCTCTTGTAAAAGAAAGCCTTTTACAGTTGTAATATCATTTGTAAAATGGAGATAGCAAATCTCTCTTGGGTTTATTATGAGTACAAAATCATACCATTTTTGCAGCTGTTTTATAAACTATAAAAGATTTGTTATTAAAATATTTCAACGAAGTGAATTACATAACTTTTGATGTTTTGTTAACTATGACTGGATACCGAGGTACCATTTTGTGTACTAAAGCAGCCGTGTTGAATGGTATTTCAGCAGTTTGCTCCCAGAGAAAAACTTCCTCATGGGCATTATCCAGTTGCATGTAATGAAATGTGATATATAATCGAGCATTACACATTTAATTTATCATCTGGGAAATTGGAATTGTCAGTCTCTGAGAAAATAATTAAGACTCTTGCTTCCACGAAAAGATATTGAAATTCATTTCTTGGGTAAAAAATACATGTTGGAGAAAAATAAAGATAAAATTGCTTTCTCTTTCTTTTATTTTCAAGAAAATCTAATTCCTGGAAGAATACAGTGAGATGTGTAAGGAACAATACAACTGTTGATGATGTGCTTAAAAATGTTATTTCAGTCTCAATTAGAAAATAAGAGAACATTCTGTAAAATGTACTCAAAAGTAACTGTAAGTACCCAGAATGACAAAATAAAACAAGTTGCATTTGGAAATATGGCATTTAATGTAATACTAGTCCAAAAGACCTTCGGCCGGATGAAGTAGCACAATTTGTAGAATTCCAAATCAAAGCGGCTTCCCTGAATAACCAAAAGTACTTATAGTCTTTCAGAACCCTAGCAGGAATCATCTTTATCCCACAACCTTGAGTGAAAATTTCATGGTGAATTGTTTTGGTTGTTGCTTTTTGCCATAATTACCCCCCAGAAGATATGGCCATGCCAAAGCCCCTTCTCCTCCATTATCCTCTCAGGATTCTGGGCAAGCACACTAGGCCTGATTTTCAAGCTACCAGGTCTGGGAACCAGTGAGGGTCCAGCACCTTAACCACCATGCCACATGCTGGTACTGGCCAAGGTGAACTTAAGCACGTTTGTTTTGCTGTCTGGTTCTTCTAGTTAGTTAGGCATATGCTTACAAAGAAGTATGTTGGTTTGACTCTTAGCCTTCAGTACTTTGCTGTCATTTTATAGTATGATAGATCATTAAAAATTTATAAAAATATGCTATAAAAATTATAAAAAAGATTTAAAAAGATTTTGTAGCAAAATAAACTTTAATCCCAATTTTCCATAAACTTTTTAAAATTCCCTTATATTATTACCTAAATATCTATTTGTATCACATTAAAATTGAATGATTTTTACATCACAAATAATTCTTATTTATTTATTTTGCCACAGGGCATTATGGTTACCAGAGATTGACAAAGATACAAAGAGATGGAGAAGAGAGCATCCCTCTAATGAGACGCAGTTAGTCCACAATCCCTTTCCCTCCATTTCTCTGTCCATGAGGACTTTAGATACACATATATGCACCTGTCATATTTGTCAAGCCACTGAGGCTGGCATTCCAACTACACAGTGTCCCAAGAAGGTCCAGATCCCTTCATCAGGTCCAGCCCCACAAATAATTTATTTAATAACAAAATAATTGAGCAAAGACTCAATTCATTTTCAGTATTTGGTTGTTTTTAGAACTAATATCTGTATCAAATCAAACTAATAGGTTTTCTTTGCTTATTAAGGTGAATTTAAAGCACGTTTTGTATTAAAAACTGAGTTTTACTCAAACTATTAATTGGGTTATCCAGAAAAAAAGCGTAATCTATATATATATATAGGGGAGAGAGAGAGAGAGAGAGAGAGAGAGAGAGAGAGAGACCTTGTTTCATATAAAGACAACAATTAAGGATTGAACAGTGAGACTCTAGCAAATCTTCCACTTACAATGGAAGCAGACTCTATTTAATAAGCTTTAGACCTCTCCAAGTAAGTCCCTAGATTTTTTTCAAATGCTCTCAAGTAGGAAAAGATAAGAAAATCAATTAAATACCCTTATGGATTGCAATAATGATCTTACATTTGTCTTCCTTACAAACACAAATTTCTCTTCAAAATAAGTGTCAGTAAGCTTCATTTCTGCTAGTCACTATCAATATTCTTAGTAATTTTCATTTTCAAATCCATGAGATGTCTAGAATTTCTTCCCACATAGTCAACTGCAGTTAGAGTCCCAGACCCAGCAGCTTAAAACTTACAACAGGTCCGTGTGTGTGTGTGTCTGTGTGTGTGTGTGTGTGTGTGCACGCATGCACACCCAAAATCCTGAGAGTAGAATGGAGGAGAAGGGATTACAGATGGCCATCCTACCCAGGAGGTGATTTCTCATTTTCTGTCTCTTTCTGTCTCTCTAGCAAGCACACCTTCTCTATAGCAAAAATCTCTCTATTAATAATAATAATAATAATAATAATAAGCTTACCTAATTTTTTTTTTAAAGAATTATTTAACTTTATTTATTTATTTATTTATTTACTTATTTTAATTTGACCAGAGAGGGACAGAGAGAGAAAGTGAGAGAGAGAGAATGAAAAAGCAAGTCACAAGATCTGGGACTCAAATCTTGATAGGCCATATGGAGGTCCAGTGCCCTTAATCACCACACCACCTGCTGGTCCTTTACCTACTCTTCTTAATAATCACATTCAATTCTCTTATCCTTCTTTGTCACTTTCTCCACATTTTGTAAAATTTTTAATTTGACGACTTCTGGGAAACAATTCAGTACTGATTTCCTGTCTACTTTTCCAAATCATATTCTGTATGCTATTTTTAAGCTTTTTTCTTTATTTTTCTAGTCATTTCTTTTGGATGGAAAATATAATTATTTGTGATGCTACGTTTTTTGGCCACATAAAGCTGGTATAAAGATTATGGGTAACAAAGTCTTCCTAATAGTCTTTATCAACCCTCATAAACATTAAATGTCTGGAACACCATTTTTTTCTCAAATTCATACATATTTTTTTATTTGTTTGTTTGTTTGTTCTAGGACATCTGTCCTCACTGGAGAAGGACAGAGAGAAATAGGAAAAGTGAAAAATCACCTCAGAGTACTCTGCCACTCCAAGCAAAAGGTATCACATTGATGTTACTCTGAGTTTCTAATTATTTCTTGTTGAGCTATCACTAACAAGCGTCCAATAAACTTTTTTTTCCTATCATTACATATGACTGAGTAATCCACTGCCCCTAAGAACATAATCATGCTCTCTAGATGAAAATATGACTTTTACACACACGAGCTATGTGGTCTTGCACACAAACAAAGCAAAACAAAACAAAACAAAACCTATTTCAAGTAGTTTCTAGAATGATTAATTAAATCAATAGTTTTATAGGTTGTGAATGTAATTAGAGCATATCAAATTGTTTATAAAGGTAATTAGAACATATTAAAGTAAATTACGTGTCAACTCTTATTATACTGCCTTTTGTTAGTTACTATGATTGCGTCTCTCGATAATATGAAAATTTTAGATTTTCTTTAGTGTTTGTAGCTATGGTGGGCTGAATTATACCCTCCTCTTCAGAAAAGACAAAAGAAAAAAAAGTATATTGAAGTTCAAGCTTCCAGTACCTGTGACTATGATCTTATTTGAAAATAGGGTTTGCAGATTTCATCAGTTTAAAATGAGGTCATTAGGATTGGCCTTAATCTATGTGATTGGTGCTTTAGTAAGAAAAGAGACTTTTGGATCTGGCACAGGGAGATTACCGTGTAAAGACATGGAAGCATACAGACACAGGAAAATGATGGCCATGTGAAGACAAAAGAGCCATTATGTTCCCATAGCTAGGAATACCTAGGGCCACCAGATACTAAGAAAAGGCAAGAAGGTATCTTTTACTATGGGCTTCAGAGGGAGTATGGCCCTGCCAATGCTTTGATATTAGAATCCTCTAAAATATGTTTTTGGGGAAAACATGTTTCTGTTGTCTTAAGCCACCCAATGTATGGTATTTAATTATGGCAGCCTTAAGAAACTATTGTTAATAGCCTTATAAAATGTCTCACATTTTTCTGAATTTTACTTTTCTCTAAATATCCATAGCCAAAATGGTCTAAAAGAGAAGACAAAGATGACTTTGCTACTCGTGTTGTAAATGTTCCCTTTGACTTAGTGTCTTACATTTCCATAGTGCCCAGATCACTTTAGCAATTAGAAAAATGTTTTGGAGGCTATATCATGCGCCAGTAGGCATTTTTCTGTACTGCCCCATTATCCCTGGCTGTCCTCAGCTATACTTATTTTCATGGAGAGATTCCCCTGCCATCACATTTCTTAAGTTTTAAAGGTAATAATAATTCAGTCTCATCACTTGTCCTAGTCTCATATTGGGAGTTACACATCAATTCTGAGAGTCAGCCACTGCATTTTCCACATTATTCATTGGCCAAGATTCAAAAGCATCTGTTACAGTTTACACTGACATGCCAGAATTTTCACTGTCATTGCCCTCAGAGTCCCTACATGTAACTCTTCCTTACCACGTACTCTCTGCCACAGCCTTATTAAAGTCTTAATAAAAAATTCATCAACCCAATTTGCCTGCTTCATTCTTTGCTCATTCTGTTCACTTACTTCTATCAGAAAAACTCAACTGCTTGCTTGTCCTGATTTCTATCAAGTTATTCCTATCTGCTTTCATACTTAACATTTTATTTATTCTAATTTCTTTTCCTCGGGATCTACAGTCTAGAAACCTCTACCTTCAGGTATAATCACCAAGTTTTACCTCGACAATGAGATAAAAGTCTATTTCAGGAATAGCTGCTTTTCACCATCTGCCAAGGATGTGCTTAGTGCCCTCAAGGGAGAATGTTTGCGGTTCTTCTCTCTGTAGATTAAGGATTTATTTCCCAGGGGAAGACAGTATGATGGTGGGGTGTACTTTCAACAGACGCTTCTGTTCCCCTCCTTTAGTCAACACCACAAGGAGTTTTCTCTGATTCTCTCTTATGTTCCCTACCAGCTTCTGGCAAGATTACTAACCTCCCTCAGTCTCTGGCAAGAGTACGAACCCCCTATGCCTGTGTCCACAAGTGTCTTCACTTTCTTACACTAGCCAATCCTTAGCAATTTTAATGCATTTCCTTGGATCTTGTCACTGGCCTGTGTGCCCTTTAGGGATTTGCTCCAGGTAAGCACATTCCTAGACATCTCTCTCCATAGACTTCAGATTATGTGGTTGCTCTGTAATTTCAAGTCTTTGGTACTTAAAAAAAAAAAAAAAAAGTGACTGCGCAGTTTGTTCAGCTTTTTTCTTATTGTCAGTGCGGCAAGAGTCCTGAAAACACAGTAAATGGATATAAATACCAGATATAGTGTGTGTGAAAAAGTAGAGTCTGAGGAAGGACATTTAGAAAAGAAATAGGGAGGAAAAGCATTAATGGGACAAAGAGTTGTGGTATTATCTATTGAAGACATTTATAGTTTCATCAACCGGACTAGGGAAGAATGTTCACACGTTGAAATATTCACTTTGTAAGCTAAATAATGTGATTGAATGTATAAAAGAAAATGAAATAAAAAATAAAGAAAATGAAATTTAAAAAATGTAAACAAAACAAAACAAAAATGAAAAAAGAAGTCATATGAATTGCTTTAGAAAAATATTTAAAATTTATCAGGAAATGTGTTTGTATATATCTACTAATGGAGGTAGCTGTAAAGAAAAATGCTTCTGGAAAGAACTCTACTGAGTTAAAGAAAAAGTGTATATTTCATACATTTTTTTATTCTCCTCATTGCAGAACTAGTCATAAATATGACCAGTCATTAAACAGGTAGGTCATCGAGTGACGCATGCACATACATGATCTTATATAGGATATTTTTAGTTCATACATGGTTACAGTCTGCCTGTTCCAGAGTAGTTCAGTCAAAAGGCAGCGTCATTCAGCAGGTAGTCTTCGGAACCAGGTGTCTCCTCTACTAGTGCCCACTCTCTCACTTCACTTAAACCCTGTGCCTAAAATCCTGAGAAGAGAATAGAGGAGAAGGGATTGTAGCCTGGCCATCTCCCCTGAGGAGTGATTTTTCACTTTCTCTCTCTCTGTCTCTCTGGTGAACACACAAACCCCATAGCAAAAATCTCTTTCTTAAAAAAAAAAAAAAAAGAAAGAAAATGTCAGGACCTGCAGTTAGCATAAAGGCTATGTCACTGGGCTCCCACGTTGCCGACTGCTGTTCAAGTCCCAGACCCAGTGGCTTAAACTCACACCGGGTGCGTGTGCGTGCATGCCCAAGATCCTGAGAGGAGAATGGAGAAGGGATTGCGGCGTGGCCATCCCCCCGGTGGGAGATTTTTCACTTTCTATCTCTGTCTCTCTGTCAAACACACACGCCCTATAGCAAAAACCTCTCAAAAAAAAAAAAAAAAAAGTCTAAACTGTGCTTCTTGCTGATTTCTCTCATTTTAGCTGGTGATTGACTAAGATATTCTCTTTTATATTTATTAGTAAACATTTTCCCAGGCAATTTATAGTATATAACATTTATAGTACATATGCTTTAGATCTATACAACTTCAAATTGTTTATTTTTTGTTTATTCATTTATTTATTTTTTGGAGAGAGAGAGATTTTTGCTATAGGGCACATGCACTTGCAAAAGACACAGAGACAGAAAGTGAGAAATCCCCCCCCCCCCAGGGTGGATGACCACTCAGCAATCCCTTCTCCTCCATTCTCCTCTCAGGAGTTTGGGTACATGTACATGCGCTCAGCTTGAGTTTCAAGCTACTGGGTCTAGTACTTGAACCACATTCAACCACGTGGGAATCCAGTGCCTTAACCACTATGCCACTTGCTGGGCCCAAATTGTTTATATTATTAAACAACAGTTTATCTCTTATTGGACAAGGAAAATTAGAAATTAAAAACACACATAGATGAGAAACTGGATTCTCCTCATTGGAGAATTGTTCATAAATCTGATCAGTCGTTAAACAGCTAGGTTGTCAAGTGAGGCGTGCGTGTAGTGGTCTTTTGCAGAGTTTTTTAGTCCATTTATAGTATATAGTAAAGAGCCTGCCTGTGCCAGAGTAGTTCAGTCAAAAGGCAGCATCATTCCCCTAGCCCATTCTTCCTAGCTGGCCATCAGCTGTAGGTGGGCAGACCTCCTGAAACAAGGATGATACCATGGGCCTTGCTGAGTGTCATTATTCTCCTGAGCAGAAATATCTAAGCATTTGGGTGGTCCATGTACTCCCCAGAGGCAGTTTCTGATTTTTAAAAGTCATGCTTCTGAGTTTATCAGGGTCTAGCATGATTTCTCAATTTTTGAGAAAGCAATTTTTGCTTCAATTCTTGAAAATAAGTTTTGTGGTTTAAATAATTTGGAAATACTAGGGCCAGCAGGTAATGTAGTGGTTAAGGTGCTAGACTGCCACATGGCTGACCCTGGTTCGAGGCTCAGACCTGGAGACTTGCTTTCTTACTTTCCCCCTCTCTCTCTCTTGTCAAATTAAAATCATGATAATAATGAATGAAATAAATAATTCGTTTTTAAACATTTGAAAATATGTAGTAATCAGTACTGATAACCCATATAAACAATCTGTATTGTCTAGTATAGTTTTGTGAATCCTCAATATAATTATGGATTTTAGCTTTAGAAGCATTTTTTATTAGATACAAGAATATGGTCTCCCTATGAAATCCTACAAGGTAAATCAGAATATAAATTTTAACTCACCCACTTCCTTACTGTTCATGCTTAAGCATTTGTATCAGGTTTTCTTTTTGCCGAGACCTTTCAATTTAACTCTTCCAAGCCTTTAAATGCACATTTAATCATCATTGTGCTTCTTCTATATGACATTAATTTGCATGTTGTACTTTAAAAAGTTTTCTTTTCCTGTAATGCTTTCTTCACGCCTTCAAAATACCCAAAATAATCTTTTTACTTCATTTTTTTAACCCATACTATTTACTATTTCCTGAGTGCCTTTGTTAAATAATATGACACAGTTTAGCTCTTAATAGTCTTTACAGAACAATGGCATAGAGAAGATCATTTTTAAAAAGAGATGAGGAAAATAGAAGTCATAAAAAAATGCTTTCATTCGTTTCTTTAGCAAATATTAACGATTCACATAAGTTTACAATATCTTGTTTAAAAATGCCCATATAACAAGTATATTGTGTTTTTTACTTACTCTAACTTTTTCAGCTGCATTCATATTCAATTCTCAATTACAGACATATCATGTATTGGAAATAAGGATCAGAACTTATATTTGCTTTTCACCCCTGCATGTAATGAATTTCTAAGATGTTAACAAACATTCTCTAATGAACTGAAGAGTAAATTCAATATAGTTTGGCACAAGAAATTGAGAATCATTAAGTGTTTCAGCTTATTTTCCCAAATTTTGTGCAAATAGCATTTCATTGTTCTTCTCTAAGAAGTCTAAAAGAGATATATTTAGTGATTTTAATATTCCAGGCAATAAGCTGGGTACAGGGAATATAAATATAAATGATATTATTCCTCCTTTTATGAGTTTCACAGTCTAGTGAAAAAGAAATATTTCTAATACTGTAATTATGAACTGTTGTTCTAAAGTATGAGAGGAGGCTTTGCAGCAGAGGATATCCTACGCCTGAGCAGGTCACTGCCCCCTTCTTTGGACAGCCCCCCAAACAATTCTTTTCTATGTAAACGTGAACCTTAAATTTCTTAAAATGTGTCAAACAACAACAACAAAAACCTGGATTTATCTTTATCACACCTTCACATCCTTTCCCAGGCCTACCAGGTTACCTGGGACATTAGATTGACTATAAATATTTTGTGGATATAGACATATAATCCCTTTTCCACAATAATAAGATAGAAGAAGCTCTTGAAACCTAGTTTTAGTAAAATATTTGACTCATTTCCAAGCAGAACATGACCTAAAATAATATACTCTGTAATTGCTATTCATATCTGTTTGTGTGATTGTTACACTTTTTGAGTAGAAAAATATTAATGTATTCAATTATGGGATAGTGCTTTGGAACCTACTTAAGGTGTTTAACAATATTTGGTACATATACTGCATTATCTTTATTCATATTATATATATAATAAATATTTTATATTGCAGCATATATACATATATTATATATGTGTGTGTGTATATATATCTATATATATATAGATATAGATATACACATATATATATATATAAATGCATTTGAAATATCCAAGTGGTCTATAGGTTTTAAAATATGAGAATCTCATGTTCTTATCTACACTTGTTCCAGAACTACAATCTGCCCAAAAAGAGTTTTTTTTTTTTAATTTTCTTCAGGCATGGCAACTCTTACACTTTATTATCCTGGTAGTTCATGGTTGTCAGTTTCAAATCCAGGATCAATTGCAAAGCAGGCCCAGATAGCGTAGAACATACTGAGCAAAAGGACTGTTAAAGAAAGCAAAGCTGCAGGTATTTAAACAACTGAACTGTAAGCCAAGTGTGGCCCCCTTTAGGAATACACAAACTAAAGTCAATGATACACTGACTCCTCTGTTTACTTGAGAAACAGTGAGATACCTAGGGAAAAGTATTGCACTTCAGTTCAGAAGGCTTCAGCAAGAAACTAGTATGTAAATAAAAATGTGACTTTATACAGATATTCGTTGTTGTTCCTCATCATTTTCTTTGGGATTTTCACTATTTATCTATTTATTCTAGATAAGAAAATGAATCAATTTTTCATTTGATCATATTGCACATTTTACTTTAATATTTTCTGTATGTAAAACATTTATTTCCAATGTCAGAAAATTGGTCAATAAGGGCCAGAAGGTGGTATGGAGGTTAAGGCACTGGATCCCACATGGTTGACTGTGTGGTTTGAGTCCCAGACCAAACATCTTGAAAATCACACTGGGAGCATGAGCACTTGCTCCTAAATCCAAAATTGGAGGAGGAGAATTGCAACGTGGCAAGAATCCCTGGGGGGGTGATCTCTCACTCTCCTCTCTCTGGCGAACAGACATAACCTATAGCAAAACCAAAAATGAAAGGAAACAAAAAAGTGATCAATCAGAGTACTATCGTATTAGAACAGCCTTATAGGGCAGTGATTAAGCACCGTGCAAAAGGAGCCAGATCCCCCATAGCTAATGACAGTTTAACTCCTAGCCATAGTGGCTGGAAAAACAGGCTACACCCATGTGCCCAGAATCCTGGTGGGGTAGAGAAGTGGAGGACCAAAAGACTGTATTGTGATCAGGCCCCATTGAGGTGTGTTTTCTCTTTATCTCTCTGGAGAGTCCACAAGTCCTCTGGCCATGTAAGAAAGAAAAAACTGCTATCATATTTGTAAATATTGCTTAATATTACAGCATTTATTAGATAAAATATGAATTACATTAATAATATTCTTTATCTGAAAAGGTATTAATCTAGGAAACATTTGTATTGCCTTTTCTCTCCTCATTAGTCACAAACTCTAAGAAATTCATTTTAATTTACATTGTCTGTACATAAATTGTGTAGATCTGATACTGTTTTTTTCCTCTAGTGTAATGGAATCTGAAGATTTTTTTTTTTATCTTAGCAAGATACAACTACAACTTTTCTTTAAAATGGAGAAAAAATTGAACTAACTCCTTACATCCTTAAAAAAATTAATCTTGAGAATTCAATTTCTTTTACCTCTTAATGTCTTAAGTTTCAATCAACTCTTTCATTTTTACAGGACAAGAACAGCAGTTTTCCTTAAATTGCTAAGTTCTATCTAGTTCAATACATTTTCTACCTTAGGCCTTTCTGGAGCATTCTATGATTACCAAGTTGTAAAAAGAATAAAAAGAAACTTTTCTTCTCAGCCGAATAAAAACAGTAAGTCATCGCACTCTGGATGACTGTCAAACTCAAGCAAAAAGATACAAACAGTAATCTTCTCTGTGACCCAAACTCTCACCTTCCAAAGAATTCCAAGGTCAGCTGAAGCACCACCTCATTCCCTTTCCATAATCCATCCCATCTAGGTCTAAACTTTAACATAAATTGCATCTAAACAATTCCCACAAAATACATATAGTAATTCCAAATAACACACCAAGGTTTATATGTCCTTCTTTGTTTGGGAGACATGATGTTTATTTAGTTTTTTTTTTCCTAAATAGATGATAATATGGCAAAATATGAATTGGAATGTAGAATTAAAGAGTTCTTTGAAATTTCTCTATGCAAAAGCATATTAAAGAACTGAATTCATATGCTATTGACAAGCAACTTGTCACAATGCTACTGCTAATAAAGCTAACACTGCTTAGTAGGTGATAGTGAAAACATATTGTACTAGCTAAACTAAAAAATTATTATAATGTTTAATAGAGGACAATTTGTTCTGCATACTACATGTAAAAATATTTTGCAATTTATCTTCAGAGCATTCATGATTCTACGTGCATGAACTTGAGTATTTTTTTTTCTAAATGTGTCTCCCAACTATGCTTCATAAGAATAAGAACTGCATTTACATTCCCAATGTTTCACTAGAACAGTTTCTGATAGTAGAGTGTACATAGACAATAACCTTTAATAAGTGAATGAAGGGGTCCTGGAAATTTGATTATGTTATTGAAAGATCTATAATTCTTACCACATCAGAAAGCATCAGAGGTATTTAATAATTTATTTGGAACAAAAAAAAAAAGAAAAGATAGGAAAGAATTCATAGCAACTTGCAAATCTTTGACATTATGTTATATAGAAAACAAAATGGACATATTTTGGTTTCTTCCAGTGGGTAGAACTACTATGATGAAACAATTGATGTTTCAAAAAGATAAACTTCAGATAAACATGAAAAAGGACTTTTCTAAAAAGTAGAAGAGTTTCTAATATAACAGATTGACAAGTAATACACCAGGTTTCCTAACAGAGGCTAAGGCAGAGAAGAGTAACAAGTTTATGCTGAAGAATATAAAAAAGATGGGTTTTTGGAATAAGTCTTGTATAAAATCAACTATGGTATTAAAATTCTATGATCAAGTGATACTGTTATCCAATGACAAACAAGCAATTGTAATTATCAAAATTTTAGTAAATTAATAAACATTTTAGTCCATTAACTGGTATATTCAGTGAACTTAATATTTCATAGAATCTATGCGAAATTTTAAGATATTTTGTGATGTATTTAAAATAATTAACTAGAGTTAAAAAGGCATCTATTAAAATAGTGAAAATCAATTAGTCAAACCAAATGTAATTATGCTTACATAAAATAGGTAATCTTACCTTGATAGTGTTCAAATTCAGTAGAAAATGGTAAATCTTTGAATTGCTTATCAATTTTTTTCTCTTGAATTTCAAAAAAAGGTCCTGAACTTAGTTAATATTTTTGTCCACAATGGTGCTGCCTAATGCATTTGCTAATTAATTCATTTTAGTGATTTAGTCTTTTAAGCACATGGCATTCACTTTATCACTGCCCCTTACAGTTGAGTAAAAAACTGATTGACAGTAATATATGTGTATAAGCTCTACTGAAGCAGCTACAGTGGCCTTTTGTCATTATTCTCACCTGTTCTCTGGAGCTCATGTCCAAGATATATTTTGTTCTGCCTCTGCCACTCAGTCTTACAGTCTACTAGTGCCTTGCTTCAAATTGGCAACCTCATTGCAGAGGGATAATGATAGTCTTTCATGTTTCAGATAAACTGAATTTTATTCAGAAAAATTCAAGCATATGTTTTGGTGCTGTGGTCATGAAAACAAAATTATGAAAAATTATACTACTGTTGGTCAGATAACTTAGTATTCTCGCCTTAGTGAACCTGCAAAAACATACATATCTCCCTACCCTTTTGAACTTAAGCATTATCATGTGACTTAATTTCACAATATATGAACAAAAGTGGCCTTTGCCAATTTCAAGTAAACTTTTTTTTTTTTTAAGAGAGTTTTCCTATAGGGCGTGAGCACTCTCCAGAGAGAGACGGAGAGACAGAAAGCGAGAAATCATTCCCTGGGGGGATGGGCACACCCCAATCCCTTCGTCCTCATTCTCTTCTCAGAATCTTGGGCATGCACACACATATACCTGGTGTGAGTTTAAAGCCACCCGGTCTGGGACTAGTACCAAGGTCAACTACGAGGGAGTCCAATGACGTCAGGATTACACCATCTGCTTGTCCCTCAGGAAAATATTTTAAGAGCCAACCTGTAGTTCCTGTTTTCCTCTGTCATAAACTTGCAGTGTTCTAACCAGAAACTCTTCTATCAGTCTTGGACATTGAAGACACTATGGAACTACCATTCAGGCACAGCCAACCCTAGACTGATACTGAATGAAAATTGCCCTTTGTTGTGAGTTATGGGCATTCAACCCCTTCTTTTTATTATAATACATCCTAATTTAGCTTGATGGTTTGGAAATAAAGACTTAAAATGGTTTATCTCAGAAATATGAATGGAAACAATTTAAAATAAATTGTACGTGATATTGAAAGCAATGTGGAGAAGGAAAATAGGTAGAGAGAGGTTCTCGATAGATGGTCTAAAAGGAGAGGACTGAGGTGAACTCGAAGGAATTTAATGTGAAATGTATAATCACCCTGAGCGAAAATCAGAAATTTAAAAAGTATATGTGGTTTAGCCACAGAATACATTTTGAGTAGAAGAGAACATGTTGCTGTAGATAGAGATATTAGGGTATTTTGGCTTCAGGAACAGAGAGGAAGTAACAGCTTTTAAGGACAGGGACAGGAAGAAATAACAGAATTTTGAAATGTGTTGGATGAACAGCCTGGGTGTGGGAGAAAAAAAAAAAAGTAAGGTTTGTTAGTGATGCCAAGGTAAGTGATTGAAAAATGAGTGTGCCACCAAATGGAAACAGAAAAAAAAATACAGATAAGAAAAGACAGATGAACACAAAAAGGAGAGAGGACAGAAGATAACTTTTGCTTGTGGGTAAGCACTTGGCATAATGAGTGGTTTATTGCAGCAATTAACATGTAGTCCACGATGTTCCACCTCTCCTTCTCATGTCTAAAAGAAGGAACAGTCACTCTTTGGTATTGCTATGAAAAATTTATTTATTTAACTATGCAAATTAACATAGAATTGAAAGAATTTTAAGAACATGCAAAAATTTTGTTTATCAGTAAGTGGATATATTAAATAAATACGGAGAAGAGCTTGAGAAAATACCAGTCTTCATTATTTCTGGAAGTACCATCTCCAAAATATTATTAAGTATGCAGTAAATTGAAGGATGTTGGACTATTAATCTGAATTTTATTGCATAGTTCCTTATGAGAATATGGTTTCTTTTTAAATTTGGATATAAATAAAGATATTTCTTCAACTTAGAACATAATAGCCTGAGGAGAAAAATGCTTATTAGAGGGGAAAAAGAGAAAAACAAAAATACCTCTTTACAACATGGCAAAACAAAGACATATCAATAATGAATGTTAGAGATATTGCTATTAGGAATTCCAAGTCTTGTAAGGGGGAGCATCATTTTCAGAAATGTTTTTACTCTGATGGGATGTTAAGACTACAATGACATGGGAAAAAGAACAGGAGACCAGGTTGCTCTCACACTTCCTAGCTGCATCATTTTTCTCTTCATTATTTGGAAAACTAATGAAGATCATAAAGTGTGCATTAATAATGAGGGCAGGGACAAGCAGATGCCATAGTAGCTACATTGCTCAACTCCCACATAACCAACACAATTCGAGTCCCACACTCAGTGACTTCAACCTCACACCAGGTGATGTGTGTGCATGCCCAAAATTCCAGGAGGAAAAGGGATTGCAATATGGCCATCCCCCCAGGGGAGTGATTTCTCACTTTTTCTCTTACTGTCTCTTTCTCTCTCTCTCTGGTGAGCACACACTCCATATGGCAAAACTGCTAAAAAAAATAATAATGCGGGCACCTGGTGGCATAAGAAAACATCAGTATGGTCATTGTTGTGGTTTGTAATGTTTTGTCCCTCAAAATTTCATGTTTTGGAACCGGATGTTAGCATATTACAAAGACAAAGGGACAGGGGGCACACCATGGTGATTTCATCGTGAAAACAACATTCTCATGAATAGATTAATGTCTCCTGAGACCCGGTGAGCTCTGGGTCTTGTGAGAAGTATCAGTAAATTTTTGGTGGCTACTATAAAACAGATCTTAAAAAGCACTCAACTGGCTCTCTCTTTGCACCCACCTACCATTCTCTGTGCTTCTATTGGCCATGTTGTAAGGTGACATGATGCCAGGTCTATGCCTTCAGTCTTTCCAGCTGCCAGAATTGTCAATGAATGAACCCCTGTTCTCTTAAATTCACCCATTCTTTCTGTTAGCAATGAGCAATACAATAATGGACAAGGACAGAAATCAATACTAGGATTTGAGATGTTAAGACAAATTGATAGGAGTGGCTATTATATTAGAGACATCTCATTTAGTCATTTATTCAACCATGAACAACTTTCTGATCAAGTGAGTACTACCTGCTAGGCATAGTCAAGGTACTGGGGACACGGCAGTATGTAAACGAAATTCCTTCCCCTAGCGAGTCTGCAGTCTGAATCAGGAAGACAAACAGCATTTTTTAAAAAGGTAAAATATAGTACATTTCTGAAGTTAATGAGTAACTCAGAAAAATTAAAGTGAGAAAGAGAAACAAAGTGTTACCTGGGACAAAATTTGAAATAGTTCCCTTAGAGAGGAATTTCTTTGGTTGACTTGAGAGAGATGTGGTCTGGGGAAACGGAGCACTTGGGATGAATAGTAATACCTTGTTAAAACAGGAAACAATTCTATGACAAAACTAGTTATCATGGTAAAAGGGAAGAAGTGTCATGGTTTTGACAAGAACACCAGACCCCAGGACTTCTTAGTTTTCTTGTTGGTAAAAAGTTGAAGACAGAAAATATCAATCTCTGGAGTACCCTGCTTACTCTCAAAGCACATAAAGGGGTATAGCATTCTCTTTACATAATTTCTAATCCTGATAAATGTGATTATCAAGATGGTAGCATTTTTTTAAATAAAAATAGTCAGTTTATGTTTTTCACCAATTCTTGATGTAAAGTGGAAACATGTCTGAAATAAGATAGCTGTCCAAAAGGTGTTGGTATTGGGGCGTATCTCAGAAAGCACATTCTCAGCATTTTCACCTAATCACACATTTGAATATGCGAAAACAGCTTGGGAGCGCTGTTGTTAAACTACAGGCCTCTAACCTCCCTGCTTGACCATCAGGGCACGCAGTTGATCTGAGGGCAGAAGTCACAGAATTTCCCTGAGAGGGAATGGTGGTTATAAATTAGCTTACCGAAGTGTCCAGGCAAAGGTTTTTGTTGTAGTTGTTTGTTTGCTTTAATTCTTAATAGGCAATCATTTGTGCATACTTTGGGACTAAAAAAAAAAAAAATTATAAAATAAAACAATATCCCCCTAATGCCCAATCCTACTCTTTGGATTTCTCAGAACTTTTTTTTTTTTTTTTCTTTTTAACTTTCTGGGTACACGTGTACACTCTCTAGAGAGAAACAGTGAGAGGGGGAGAATTTACCCTCTCTAGTGAAACGTGTTCGCATAACAATACTTTATCCATTTGTCCATCTTGTTGGGATTTGGGGCACATATGCGCAAGTGTTCAATGTGTTTTTCAAACCATCAGGTTGATATTCAAACCATGGTCAGCCATGTGGGATCAGCTCTATTAATCATTAGACTACAGGGCTACCTCCAACTTCTTTTATTTTTTTAATAAAAATACGATAGTTGTATATTCTATATTTACATTTATTCATTAACAATAAGATGTTTCAAACAAAAGAAAATGTTACAAAATAGCCATATTTACATATAATTAAAGTATTGGATTCATATTTAAATTGTTTTTATTTATTTTTTTTTTTTGCAGAGGTTTTTGCTACAGGGCTTGTGTGCTCACCAGGAAGTCAGAGAGAGACAGAGAGACAGAAAGCGAGAAATCACCCCCAGGGGGGGGATGGCCACGCCGCAATCCTTTCTCCTCCATTCTCTTCCCGGGATCTTGGGCACGCACACACATCCACCCGGCGTAAATTTAAGCCACTGGGTCCAGGACTTGAACTGCAGTCGACTACATGGGAGTCCAGCGACATAGCTATTACGCTAACTGCTGGTCCCAATTTTAGTAATTTTTAAAAGTAGAGTATGTGATAAAGCATTTTGTCACAATGGTTTCACTTTGATATTTGAGTGCTGTGTTACTGCAACAAAATTAACTCCAAGCCAAAATCTATCAGATCAAAAGGTAGAATCTAATTTTTTACAATATGCAATGTTCATATTTAAATGATGTTTTTGATGGTAAATAAAATATGATATTTAAAATAACATAAGAAAACCATATAAATAAAAAGAATGAAAAATATGTGTGCTGCAAAATATTTTGAGCAGCATTGGTTCTCTATATGGACTGTCTCTAAGTAGGACCAGAACGACCTTGAGTTCAATGAGAAATAATACTGTTTCTTTTTTCACTGATTTTTGATAGAAATTATCCTTCTCTTCATTTATGGAAATAGACAACAAACCCCAAGTGAGGGAACACTATTCAAAATAGTATTCAAAGATAATTCATACCATCTCACAGTGACTGCACTTGCCTTTAGTTACGATTTTCACTTGCTATTGTCTTTAACCTGCAATAGTTTTTAGTCCTCTCCCCAGATCTTTTTATGTATTGGGTTGGCAGAAAAGTCATGATATATTTTTCTGCTTTTCTATGCAAGAGTGTGTCATGATTTTTCTGACAGCCCAGTACTTTATTAATAAAGAAGCACATGTGTCACTTACGTGCTGTTGATTACTGTATTTCAATGTAGCCCAATTCCTTCATTTTGTAACCCACTGCTCAACCCCAATGTATTTCATATTCTTAACTCAATATAATCCAACGTATTCCATTTTTCATCTTAACTGGGAGGTCATAGTTTTCACATATTCTTGAGGGCTCAAAAACACCAAAATTTTCACATGGGCTTTGTCACACACATTTTGGGGCTAAATGGGAAAGTCTTTCAAGTTAGGGAGTTCCCATTTTTCTGATACCTGTGGTTTTCCAATGAAAAAGTAGTCTAGAGTTACTTTTTTTTAATTAGGAAGAATAAAACATGGTTTCCAAGTTTCTATGTAGTTTTAACTTTTGTAGTAAAGAGTTTGGTTGTAAGAAAAAAGGAAATAAAAAAAGAGTTCTGTTGTGTTTTGTGTTAAAATTTTATCATTACTCTCACTTAGAGTAATTCTAGTTTCATATTTGCCAATGTAGTTCATATGCTGTGTACACACACACACACACATTATGTGTGTATACATATAGAGAGATATAGTGAGAGACATTTTCTATCCAGTAAGATATTTGGTTTCTCTCAATTCACATGGAATGGTTTCCCACTTATTTATTTTATATTCAATCACTACGTAACATTATGGCATGCCAAATTAATTTTCCCATACTGTATATTGGTTCAACCAAAGATACTATCATACACATTCTAGTAACAGATTTCATTCCAGTTTGAATCTCTTCAATGTGTTGCTTCTATTTTCTTCCCCTAGACTCTCTTCCTGTCACCCTCCCCCATTTCCCACCCTCCTCCCACACTGTCTACAGTATCACCATTGCTCTCCCTGCTTTATACCTTCCTTTTTAAAAAGGTGAAACAATTTTGTTAGAGACATTTGCTATTAGGGATCATAATGGCCTAAACACCTTTTAGTTCATTTCCTCTGATTTTACAAAGTACTTTCTATAGTGAAAGTGAAGCTTAGCATTCGTTTTTTTAGTCCCAATATTGTCCTTTATGAATGCACAGCTTTTGACAAGTTTTATATAAATAATAAGCTTGTTTCTTATTGGCTTCAAGGGGTTGTTGCAAAGTTCAAGCAAAATATAAATGTACAGTAGAAGCTAGCTCATCTTGGTCATTATTATTTATTTATCTTACATGCATGCATTCACCAGAGAGAGAGAAAGAGAGAAAGCACTCCATAATAGGGCATGATGCTTGCTCTCCTTTTCGTTCACGTCTCTATTTCATCAGGATTTGGGGTATGCACACACACACACACACACACACACACACACACACACACACACGCCTGGTGTCTTCTTTCAAGACACTGGGGCTGGATTAACATCACAGTAGGTAAAGTAGGATCAGGTTCCAAATGCTCAGTAGTTAACTACTAGGCTGCAGGGCCAGGCTTTGCCATTATTAACAAGTCTAGTAAACATTTGCCATTCTCCCCTGTAAAATTTGCCCTTCTGATGTCTTTTGCTTTCTAACTGCTAGGGAGCCATGAGCCCCTTGTCAGAAAATCTGGGCACCTAAGTTCCTCTGAGATTCAATTGTTATTTGTTTCAGAGAGACTTTTCCTCAACGTTGTTATTTCATTCATATTTGCTATTCAAGTAATTCAGTTCGGCTAAAAATTACATAAACCAATGAACAAAGAATGTGAAAAAAATTGCATTTTGGAAATTTTGAACCCTCCCATACAACTATTAAAATTTGGTGTGCAAGAAAACAGAAAAAATGAAAAAAATAACTATAAATACCAATCAAGATATTAATGTACTCATATTATTTTACATACAGCCTCAGATTATAACACAAGTTCAAGGAACCTGACCCTGTAAGTTTCATAGACTGCATTAGGGGTATATCTTTTTCAAGACTGAGAAGATATTCTAATTCCCAAATTCCTAAAGTAGCACCTGAATGGTTTTGCCCATTTATTAATACTGTAATATTATTACTGCATGCTATGTGTTTGGCTCTCTTAAGCACTGGATATAATGAGATGAATAATACAAAATAATGTCGTTATGGAACTTAATGAACAAATAAAACATCATAGAATGTTATATACCTTCAAGTGGTATAAAGAAAAACTAAATCTATCTATGAAATGGAATGAAAGTGAGGGTTAACTCTTTTTTTTTTTTTTTTTTTTTTTAATTGCCAGAGTCACATGTGCTCAGCAGAGGAAGACAGAGAGATTGTGCCACTTCTTCCCATCAGAATTTTGGGCACACACACTTAAGCCCAGAATATTTTTCAAGCTGCTTAAAATCTAGGATTCAAAATGCATAGTTGGCCATATGATACCTGCTTCTCTTAATCACTGTGCTAGAGAGCTGACGTTGTTCAACTTCTTAATATATGTATACTTTTTATTTCCAACTAAAATGACTAAAGATGTTTTTTATTAAAAACCTCAAAATTTCATTTTTTTTCTGTTTATTCTGAGGTGTTACAAACAGAAGAAAAAGAATATTGAGTTATGTTATCCATGCTGGAGAGACATATGGAGTAATTTATAAAATTGGATGAATATTACTCAAAATTATGCAAACCTGAAGTAACATCCAAGTTTCTGATTATTTTTATATGTGTTAAGGGTAAATTAGTCATACTAAAAGATTCCTCTGAGTATTTTGAAATACATTCAAGAAGGTATGCCTCAGATTTCTATTTTAATCAATAAAAATACTATACATAAACAATTTCTCTCTAGCATTAAAAGGCATAACATGTAGCTTAAGTAGTAAAAGAGATTTTAAAAATACATTAAATGTACTGTGTTTTTTCCCTCATCATATTCAAAAATACATATTAATTGTTTGTTATCCAAGTGAAGATCAAATGAGAATCATGTTTTCATGTAAATAAAAACATTTTTTTTATTATATTACTTATGTCACTCAAATGACAAACAAAGAACATTATTATAATTACTGTTTTTACACTAATGGCTTGGTGGAAATACTCTGGAATATTACTTTCTACAGAGGAGAAAGATATTGTTCAATATTATTTCATAATTTCATCGAGAAAAGATGGAGCTATTTGAGAACATTGGAAAAGGATTAAAGTGTGTATCTTGTCAATGCCCATGTAAAAATGTTTAAAATGGATAAAAATAGCTATATAGTTTTATTTATGTTCTAGAACAAGAAGAGTGCATTATTTGTGTGCTTTTGTCAGGCCAACCAAAGTGCATTTCACATAAATTAACAGTGCAAACAAGTAATTTCTGTGATCCGTGGGGTTTCTGCTTTTAATATACAGTGATGAAACAACACACCTCAACCAATTGCAAAGGAAACTGTGCCATTAGCTATACACATATACACACACTTCAACCTACATGTGCATGCCTGCAAAATACACAGATATTACGAAGTGAACTCATTAAAAGTGTTTAACATTTAATTTTTAAATGTTTACTAAATATTTTTTTAATCTATATTCAGTGTTTTTATAGCAATTTCATTTTTCAAAATAGCTGTTTACATTTTTTTCACCTAATATTTAAGTTTGAATTGTGTGAAAAATAAATGAGGACTAGCTGGGCTTAATCTTTTGTTTTTGGTTAGTCTTAATATATGTATACAAAACAAAATGCTAAATTCATCCCCATTACAGGATATAGAGAATAGGTTTTCAAGGAACTCAAAAATATTAATAGGTGACAAAAAGGTTGTATTCAATACTCTGACTCTTGCTTTATGCTACATGTAGACAGTGCTACTTGTATATAAAAGAAGTATATAAAAAGAATTGCTTTAATCGTAATACTTTAATCCAAATCTTATTTTTTTTTTTTAGGTTGTCATCATAGAGTGCATGTACTCACCAGAGAGAGACAGAGAGGACAGTGAGAAATCACCCCCAGAGGGGAATGGCCATGTCACAGTCCCTTTTCCTCCATTCTCCTCTTGAGATTTCAGTCATGCATGCATACAGGTGTGATTTTTCAAGCTGCCGGATCCAGAACTCGAACTATGGTTGGCAATGTGAGAATCCTGTACCTTAATCACTATGCTACTTGCTGGCCCACAAATACCACTTTTGAGTGTTTAATTTTTTTTAATTTTAGAAATTATTATTGGTATTACTATTCGTTAATTTTCTTGAGAGCATGTGCTCACCAGACAGAGACAGAAAGAGAGAAAAAAAACTGAGAAAGCGTGCCACCAGGCCTGGGACTCAAACTGTAGTCAGCTATGTGTGAGTCCAGCAAGTCCATGACACCTGCTGGCTTCAAGCATTGAATTTTTCTAAGCACTATGATAAATAATGATCCAAGGATAGATATAAAGCATAGGACTTTCCCTTAAGGAATGCAAACATTATACTAAGTTTTAACTAACTTTGTTAAATTCTAAGGTAACTTGGGATGAAGAGCAAAGAAAACATTACCATGATGAATCCACTGATATTAGGAGTTTGTTTGTTATATCAACTATCAGTAATCGTATTTGTACAAAGAAGATGAAAGTCATGAAATAGAAGAGAAAAAAAGAAGGCTAGGCACTGGACAACCCCTTTGATCTTTCCATTAGCTCTTAGCTACAGAAACAAATCTTGGAATGTGAAACAGATAAACTCTTGGCTTCTTGACTTATTTAAGCCATTTTTGTTAGGTTTTTCTGTTACTTGCAGCAAAATTCAATCCTAGCTGATATACTCTCCTGAATAAATTGATAAATGAATAACTAGTTAGCTAGATAAAGCATAGTGATCAATACAGATATCCATCTTGGCATATTAAGGAAGTTTTCAATTACTATCAGTGAGTGATTAAATACAGTAAAATATATGTATAAAGTATTACTCATCCAAGCATTTTTAAAAAGTAGCTAGTACAGAAAGATGAGGATGTATTTACAGCCCAGAGCAGAGGTACAGGCAGTGGAGCACAACTGTGTGATACTGGAGCCCTTTAGGGGAGGGTCTCAGTGTTTCAGCTACTGGGTTGACCTGAACACACTGAGCATGGCTACAACATCCCCCATCCTGGGTGTCTGGAAGGCTGAGGGAAGGAGGGGGATCGTAGCATGATGACAGAAGTACTTGTTTATCTCTCTCTCTCTCTCATCAAATCAATCAATCAATAAACTTTTTAAAAGGAGACATTTCTTTCACTGATTAATCGTGTTACCTTGTAACAAATTGTGTGGTTGATTCTTGCTTTTGCCTATGTTTTCTGACTATCCACTGCTTCTGTAGGAAATTTCATATCAAATATCACTTGGCTATACTTTAGAGAATGCTAACGTTTTATCTGATTAAAAAATTACCATGATAATTTATCTTACTTTATTAATATTTTTATGAAGTTACAATTTGATGCTGGCCAATGCAAAAAAAAAAACCTGATTAAATCATACTTCCATTAAATCATACTTTAAAAAATTTTAAATCAATTTTAATTCTTGATAAATAATCTTTAATCATTAGTGAGAGCTAAATATACTTACTAACTACTGCAATTGGTTAAAGGTTTAGTAGTACCTTATAACTGGTTGAGTTTTCTGCATTTGAACTGAAATCATTAAAAGAGAGGAAAAATAAATTAAAATTTCAGTCTCATATATATTTAATAGCAATAAATAAAGATGTATATAATTATAAGGCAAGGTCTATTTTTGTCATATTTCTTATCTTGAACTATCTCTATTTGCATATATTTTAATCACATGATTTATTAATTGTATTAATATTAATACATACTAATCTATTGTGGACATTTAACAGATATTTAAGAAGGTCTTGATAGTGAATATGAATACTTTTTTCTTGGTAATATTCAACATCTTTTAATTAGATAAGAAAAAAACTTAGCAAAGTATCATGGCTTCTTCAACTAATAAACAATTTAAAAATGAATCTTCTTCCAATATTTAATTTACTGTACAACATCACATATAATTTATATGACTACATATCTGTAGTTCATATTCTGCATATATTTACATGACTATGTGTATAGAGAAAAATTTATTAATTATAATAATTCACAAGTTCTACTGCTCTGAAGAAATTTACTTATAAAAATCATCTTGTAATTAGAAGACCATTAATTAGATTCACTGTCTGAAGAGAAACTCAGCCAATCCTAGCTAAGATTGGTTGATTCAAAGATTGACATGGAGGAATCTCAGCCAATGTCCATATTAGTGAATCGAAAAATAAATGCTGTTTGTTTCAGCCACTCATAGAGCATTATTCTGACTATCATCAATTGGACTGGTGAGAAATGTACACATGGAATATTCACTTCGTAAGCTAAGTAACATGTGATTGAATGTATAAAAGAAATCGAAATAAGAAGAAATTGATAATAGATAGAGGGTAATGGTATTGTGAGGAATGGCTTTAGAATAGGAACCTCCAACCCATGGGACATGGACAGGTAGCAGTTGGTGGCCTGTTAGGAAGGAGGTCATACAAGGAGGTGGTGAGAGGGGCAAGCAAGTCAGGTAACATCTGTATTTACAGCTGCACCATGTCTTCCACATTATTATCTGAGTCCTGTCTCCTGTCAGATCACCAGAGGAGTTAAGATTTTCATAGAAGTGCAAACCCTATTGTGAACTGCACATATGAGGGACCTAGATTGTGTGCTCCTTATAAGAATCTAATGCCTGATGATCTGAGGTGGAGCTGAGGCAGTGATGCTAGCACTGGAGAGCAGCTGCAACTACTGATTAAAATTAGCAGAGAGGTTTGAACACACAGACACTGTAATAAATTGATTGCTTGCAGACTCATATCAAAATGCTATTAGTGAGTGGCAAATGACAGTTCAGCTACATCTGGTGGCAGGCTTTATAGTGACAAGTGAGTTGATATACTTAGATATAGCTGCATGTGATTGGTAGGCTCTCAGTCAGAATCCAACACTTAGTATAATCCATGCTTGCCCTGCCCATTATTTTATTTACCACTTCCATTTGTGCCTATTTCCCACACTGCACACTTGTCTCAGTCACAGTTTTGGTAATAGCCAAAATGAGAAAAAAAAACAGGGCTAGCAGGTGGCATTGTGGTTATTAAGGCATATGGATTCCTACATGATCCACCATGGTTTGAGTTCTGGATCCATGACTTAAAAATCACTCTGGTGTATTTTTGAGTGTGCCTAAAACCCAAGAGGAGAATGGAGAAGAAGGGATTGCAGCATGACCATTCCTTGGGGGGTAGGGGAGGGTGATTTTTCACCTTCCCTTTCTGTCTCTCTCCTCTCCATTGAGTGCATATGCCCTATGGCATAAACCTAAAAACAAAACAAAACAAAACATGAAAAACAGAGATCATTGAATAGCTTCCTTGAAAAGTGGGGGAGACCCAATGATGACACAGCAGAAGACTCTAATACTTGTCAACAAAACAAAAGCTGTTTTTAAAAGAAAATATCAAGACTCTTATTTAAATTATGGATTCATGTAACAGGTGAGTCACATTCTCCAAGACCACCACATTTTATAAGATAAACTGACCAGCTATCCAATGAAGCCATGAAACCTTCAAAATTATTTCACTACACGGAGATCACGCACCTTGCATTAAAAAATAGCCTCTGGAGTTTTTCAACAGGAAAAAAATGTAAACACAAAGAATGGAAGCAATTATTTTACACCACCACTTCCCAAATGTGTCTGCACTGAGTGCATCGTTCTGAGTGGCTGACTGTGGTGCTAATGCTAAGTCCTTTACTATTGGTAAAGAGTTGATCCTGTCTGCTGCTAAGGACATATATGGTGAATTTTTGAGAAAGACTGCAGTTCAAGAGGTGGCATGTATTCCTCTTCTGACTATCATTGAAACTAGAAGAACTGATGAAATAACAGAGAACACTGAGACACATGACTGCCATTACCAGATGACTTTCTGATATCACTACTAGCATCAAAGTGGTCACTTCTGAATAAGTCTATACACTGTGTCGACCATAAAGAAGTACTGGCTAGCTGAAAAATAGCACCTAAACCTAGCATTTTGTAGGACCTGATAAGAATGATCAAGCACATTATAGTACATACCTTTAACTTTAACTCACATCTGTTTGAACAGCTTTGTGAGGAGATGGACACATAACACACTTTTTTTTTTTCAGTTTGTTTGTTTGTTTGTTTGTTTTACCATGAGGGATGTGTATGTGTTCATTGGAGAGAGATAGAGAAAAAGAAAGTGGGAAATCACCCTTCTCCCCCAGAGCATATGGCCATGCCACAATCCCTTCTCCATTCTCCTCTCAGAACTTTGGGCATCTACAAAAGAAATTTGCAAGCTGCTCTATCAGAGGCTCAAATCATAGGCAGCTATGTGGGAATCCAGTGCCCTAACCACTGTGACACCTGCTGGCCCCACACACATCTTCTTTAATACCTAGATGTGAGATGACTTTCTAAAGGTAGATCACTGGCCAGAATCTTTGAGCGACAAGAGTTAATCCAGAGATATTTACAAACTCAGTCACCACTGGAAGCACATTTCAGTGACACAGAGAGGGTCACACAGCATGCTTACTTCTGTGACATAGTCATCCTGCTCTACAAACTCAGTCTGTCACTTCAGGTTACATCAGCAGGTATTGTGGCTGCCTTCAAAGCCAAACTGGAATTATGCATGTGATGGGTGAAGGTTGGCATTTTTTGGGAACCAGCAGTTAGCGTAATGGCTATGTCGCTGGACTCCCACGTAGTCGACCGCGGTTCGTGTCCCGGACCCGGTGGCTTAAAACTCACGCCGGGCGCATGTGCGTGCGTGCCCAAGATCCCGAGAGGAGAATGGAGGAGAAGGGATTGCAGCGTGACCATCCCCCCTGGGGGGTGATTTCTCACGTTCTGTCTCTATGTCTCTCTCTGTCTGTCTGGCGAGCGCACGCGCCCTACGGTGAAAATCTCTCAAAAAAAAAAAAAAAAAGGTTGGCATTTTTTTAAGGTTTTGGCAAGAGAGTGTGTGCATTCAGACAGTGAGAGGCAAAATGAGAAGTCTTCCCCCCCCACATACCAACAGAGCATGGTCATGCCTCTCCATTCTCCTCTTGGGATTTTGAACATGAACACATAGGCACCTGGTGTATTTTTCAGCTTGCTGAGTCCAGGGCTGGAACTGCAAGTCAGCCCTGTGAGAGTCCAGCACCTTAACCACAATGCCACCTGTTGGCCCAACGTTAGACTTTTTGACACACTTCAAACATTAGCAGCGACTTTGAAATAAACTGAACCAAGGCTGTTTTTCTCCCATCTGTTGCATGATCATCTATTTCTGTTTTTAAAAGAGTCTGAGCATTACTATCAATCATAAGAGACCCGCAAATAGGGAAAAAATGGATCTGTGACCATTTGTAAATGAGCAGGTGAATCAATTTTGTTTGTGCCAAAAGAGGACCAACTGCTTGACAAATCAAATGACAGTGGCCTTAAAAGTATGTATGCGAAAACTTCAAATCTCCATAGGTTCTGGATTAAAGTCAAAGCAGAATATCCTGAGATTGGCCCAAAAGTACTGAAAATCCTGCTTCCATTTCCAGCATCCTACCTTTATGAAGCAGAGTTTTCTGCAGTGACAGCAAGTAAAATGAGACTACAGTAGACTGGAGATAAGCCACATACTTCAGGTGTCTGTCTCCCATCCCTTCCAGATGGACCATCGATTGTAGTTGGAAAACAAGCTCAGGGCTCCAACTGATTCTGCATGATGGTGTGTTCTATAATTACTTAATCATCTATTACAATGTAAGAATAATATAAACGAAATGCACAATAAATGCATTGCACCTGAATCATCTATAAACCATCCCTCTGCCCCGAAGCCCTTCATCCCGGTCCGTGGAGAGATTATCTTTCACAAAACTGGTTCCTGGTGCTAAAAGGATTGGGAGCTCTTGCTTAAGGAGATTGAAGAAATAATGACTCATATGTAGATGAAACTTTTGATAAATTTGTCAGTTCAGTAGCTGAGATCATACAAATGTATCTAAAAAACTCTGGTTTCTTTTTTTCTATAAGAATTTTAAAGGCAGAGTATTAATAGTGTGACCTACATCTGATAACACACAACAACAATTATAACAAGAATCCTGAGCTTAGAAAGAAACTAGTCTGGTTTTAAACAGAAATAAAAACAATGAAGCTAAGACACTGAAATAATAAAGATTAAAAGTTGTTTGTAATCAAATCAAAGATGTGACTGTTTAAAGAAAAAGCTGTAGCAAAAGATCAAATTCAAAATCTTGTCATAAGACATGCTAATAACACAGAGACAAAATCAAAGGCATAGAAAGAGATGAAGGTGGCTTCAACATGCGAATTATCTTATAGCATATTTCTTTGCCCAAATTACCTGTAGTCAAATCTAGAGGGGAAAAAGGGGGAGAGGTAAAGAGACAGAATCCCATATTGAAGAGTATATGGGTGTATTTTTCTGAACATAAAATTGATTGAAATTAGGGCCTGCAGGTTGGGATACTGGATTTCCCATATGGCTGCCCACAGTTCAAGTAGCAGACCTGGCAACTAGCCTTTGCTCGCTCTCTGTAGGCACATGCCCTACAGCAAATTAAACAATACTAATAACAATAAATAAAAAATAAATAATTCTTCAACCAAAATTGACTGATTCACAATTTATTTGAAACAGCTATGCTAATGAACACACTCTTACCCTGGTCTAAAAGAAACTGATTACTTGAGATGAAAAAGCAAAGTGCATGTAGAGTTCTGGCCATAATTAGGCTGAAAGATGTTCTCCGTTGCCAGGGAGAGAATATTCTCCAATTCTTTCCTTAGTTGTAGCCAAGGAACATCATATTAAAATAAGACTAAAAGAAAATCGTCCTAGAAAGTGGAGCCAAAAATTGGATTATTTTGAATTTGGGTCTTGCTTCTCAACATGAGGAAAAGAAGCCCAACTCAGGACACTACCTAAACAAGGGGGAGGGAAATGGAAATATTTGTCCAATGCTATTTTTGAGGCTATCGGCCACTGAGTTCTATGAGATAAATTTCAAATGTTGTAATTCTTAATTTATTCTATGCTTTCTTTCTTTCTTTCTTTTTATTTTTTTAATCAGTGCATGCTTAAAGTACTGTTTTGTTCATAGGTAACTGGAAGAAGAAAAGCCAAATTCATGGTTAATATAATCATCAAATCTTGAATTTCTGCCTATGGGTTAAACAGATGAGATGTGTATTGAAACAGAGGGTAAGGATGTACATATTTTGTGTGAAAGGGGAGAGGATATTCATAAACGAGATTGGACTGTAAGAGAGTGAACTCTTTGGGAAACAGTCACTTCTCTACCTCTTCAGGAAGAATCTGTTTTGCTGAAAGTATGATTGTTCACTTAACTAGGTCATTTGATTTTGCTAAGGAAATGTGGGAAGTACCATGAGCAGAGGCCTTGAGTGAAGTTTGCGGTTTGGTGTGCTGTCTGGTGTTCCAACAGTCTGCTATACAAAGAGCCTGTGCCCCATAGTTCAGTCAGAATAAGTCTGCACACATTTGAAAAAGGCCTAAATCCATACCCCAATGTCATGGAATCAGAGCCAAACTCAGACAAGCTCTGCCAGGCCCAGTTAAATAACAGCCTGAACAGAGCTGCTGAAAGGGCATAGAGGAAGAAAGAAAATAGAATGTTTTCACTATAAATCCTTGGGGTTTGGGATGGTTTGTTACACAGCATGAGTCTATCAGTAACTGATTTAACTTGACAAAGAGATTTTTCTCTATACAGCATAATATATTTCATGATAAAACTAGCGTATACAGGAGAACTCTTTCATTAAACTCCTTATTAAGTATTTATTTTGTTATGTACTGCTGGATTTCAGTTAGGAATTAACAGACTCCTATGTGTGGGCATAAAATTTCTTTTAAAGAATATACTGTGATGGAAAAATCTATTGGTTTGTCAGGTGATGTGTATAGTATTCCGAACTGGATTGGTAAGAAATGTATAAATGTTGGAATATTCACTTTGCGAGCTAAATGACATACGTGATTCAATGTATAGAATAAATTAAAATAAAATATATTTAAAAAATTAAAAAGTCATGATGTATTTTTGCGCAGAAAAACATAGATATTATACATCATGACTTTTCCAACAACTCAATAGTGTTGTTACTATTTTAATGAATTAACTTCCATGTTATTCAAAATAATGTTTTTCTGATTTTATCTAAAGGAGCTAGAGAACCATTACAATTATATAACAATTGGTACCTTCAGTTTGTGAAACATAATAAAGTTACATTAGAACACATACTTACCATAGCTTATTTATGATTCAGAAGTATGGATTCTGTGGTTTAACAGAGTATTATGCAGCATATGGTCTTAAGGTGCTGACTGGTTGGCTGACCAGTTTGAGTCCCGGACTTGGCAGCTTGCTTTCTCTCTCTCTCTCTCTCTCTCTTTCTCTCTCTCTCTCTCTCTGTCTCTTTCTGGTGAGTGCAAGTGTCCTTTATCAAATTTAATACTACTACTACTAATAAATAAAATAAAATAAATATTTTTTTAAAAAAAGAGAGAGAGAGGGCATTGTAACAGATGGAGACCATGATTCAATTGTTTTTAAATTGGGATACAGTGTTCACTTTTGGAGATATTAAATACTGGTATAATTTTTATCTGCAAAAAAAATAGCTAAATAAAAATGGCTTTATTTCTTATGGAAATAAGCCTTAATTTATTTCATGTAAATGTTCCATCAGCGCAGTATTCCCATTTATATCCTGTCTAAATTTTGCACCAGCTGAATTTATATAACATGCAAAATGTCTTAAAAATGAAACAGTGAAGGAATAATTCTCTTCTTGAAGTATAAGTTGAATAAAGCTCATCAAGTGATGGCACTGACCTGGGGGCTTTCTTCTTAAATTAAGATCGACTGAAGAACTTGAAGAGAGATGAACCTTTAAGGACGGTGGATTGTCTGTGAATTAAATACAATGGTATAATCACAGATGGTGGCTTAGTAGGCCTTAGCATTTATTTCACCCCTCCACCTACCATGTTTTTTCTACCACTGATATTTTCTTATATGCAGTGCGAATAAAAGTATCTTCTAAAATATTGCGATTTTGGTTGATTTATTCTTTGACTTTATTCTAAAGGAAAACAATGCACCTACACTGCAAACACAACTTCAAATTGATATTCTTCTCTTTTGATCCAGTGCTGTAGCCTGAATTTCCTGCAATTTTTAAATTCTGTACCCTTTCATTAGTGTAAAGCTTTAAGACTCAAGAACAGAGAAATAGTAGCGCCTGGTATTACATTCCATTATAATTGGGGTTAGATTGCACACAGGAAGAATAAAATAATATGTTTCAGAGTTAGACTTGGGAGGGTTTAAAGATCTATACTAACTAGTATTGTTCTATTGGCATGGAGAAAACATTTAAGTTTCTGCAAGGGAACATAATAATCAAAATTGTGTATTGAAGAAATATATCTTCTGACAAAATCAATGATATATTGAAGATAAACCTAAATGCAAAGAATTGATCACTATATAAGAGCTACTAAAGAAGGCTTTCATGGAATTGGCCATGAGATTGAGGAGTAATATAAATGATATTATATGGTTGGTTCAAAAGCACTTGTCGTTGGAGTAGAAGACTTGAGAAGCAGTGAGAGGAGGGGAGAATAAAACTGAGATTTTTCAGGAGCTTTAATTCACAGGAGCAAGACAAAATGTTGAGATGTGGATATGAAATGTTCCTAAACAATTACTTCATTTGTGCATTTCTCAAACATCTTTTTCTCAAACATTTCTCAAAAATATGTTAATTCTATTGACAAAAAATATTCAGCATTTTAAAAGTATCTCACTGAGTTTTTCATTCATCTGAAAGCATTCAATCCACTCAAATAGCCTGAAAAGTGAGTTTAAGCTATTTTGTAATTTATTAAAATATATGTGATGGAATATTCATAAACTGATTGTCTTAAATAATATTTTAATTTACATAGGCTAAAATAACATTCAAAATACTGATTTCTCAACTATATATTGCTACAGATGAAATGATTAAATAAGGAAAAAAAGCTTCTTTGGAAAGAGGTGGTGGCACAGAAGTAATTCCAGGATCCAGGCCCTCACGCAGGAAGTTCCCACATGCACATATACCCATGTGTCCACACCACGTGTCTGGATCCAACCTGGCTCAGACTGGGAGGGGCTGGCAGCATAATGAGGACCTCATTGAGGCTTCTGGTCTCTCTGTCTCTCTTATGGAAGAAATAAATACGCTTTAAAAAAACCATTTCGTTGGGGCCAGCAGTAGGCATATTGGCTAAGGTGCTGGACTCCCACATGGATGACCATGGTTTAAGTCCTGGACTACGTGACTTCAGATCCTGATTTTTGACTTCAGCTTACACCTTGTACCACTTAAAAAGCTGTACCAAATTTCTTTCCTTCCCTCGAGTACGTCAAAGCCTGTCCTAAGGTTCATTTTCTATTCTATCCTGAATGCTCTCCCACTTGTCCTCATCCACCACCCACAAGTAGACTCCATGAATGATTCACTCTAACTCCTCAGGTATCAGCCCAAATATCATTTCATTAGGAAAGTGAATCTCAGGACCAGCAGATGGTGTAATGGTTACACCATTGGATTCCCATGTAGTCGACTGCAGTTCAAGTTCTGGACCTGGTTGCTTAAAGTTCTCGCCAGGTTGTTTATGTGTGTGCCCAAGATCCCTAGAGGAGAATGGAGGAGACAGGATTGTGGTGTGGCCATCCTCACTGAGGGGTGATTTCTCCCTTTCTATCTCTCCAGCAAATGCACATGCCCTAAAAAGCTCTCAATATAAATAAATAAAAGGAAAGTGAATCTCCTGCACTCACTTATTTTCGTCACACTATATATTTAACTGTCCTTTCATCAATTATTATTTTCTGAAATTCAATCTATGTATATATTAATTAGTTTTATGCCCTCCCTCCTTCAATGAAAGGATAAATACAGAGAGAGTCAAATATTTTCTGCCTAATTCCCTGCTGTTTCAACAGCTTCTGACTTAGTGCCTAGAACACAGTGAGCTCTCAATTAAACTTGGTTGAGTGAAAGAATGAATTGCTTAATGCAGAAAAATTGGCTTCTCTTGTCTCTTCTGAGAATCCAAACACTGATTATAATATGGCTTGTGAAAGACAAGAAATTGTGTCTACTAGCATAGCCTCTTCTATCCAGCATTGGGGGCTGCTATATTTAAATTTCTGAGACATACAGCACACTGTTGTGTATTTTTAAAGTAAATTTCTATTCTGAGAACCAACTAACTGTACTTCAACAATTTAATGTAACGGGATTTTTTTTGGCTAAAAATCAAATTCTGTACTTTGGAACAGTGAACTAATGCAATTTCAACTTTATCTATAAATGCATCTTTAATAATAGGAGTTACAGTTTGATAATTGATATTACAATTAGACCGCAACACATATATTAAAATTACTTCCAAAAAGTCTGTTTTAAAATTCACTATACAAATTACATTGAGCAATATAATGGCTTCCATAGTCAATCAGCAGTCATTTTCAAATTATCTACCAAGAAATAAATTTCTATTGAGACAGTAATAAAAGGACTTATTAAAAAGTTTCCAGGTCATTTGTTATGAAGTCATTATTTAGAATAATACTTTCAAACAGGACAATGTGCTACCTGCACTTCACATTCCAACACATATTAAGTATTTCAGAGAGAGAAATGAGTTCAGAAATTTCATTTATGGTGAATTGCAAGAGATTAAAAAGTCACAGGTGATGAAGTGATTTCCTTATCTAAAATATTTTCTAAAATATTTTTAATTGTACATATCTGGAATCATATCAATATTGTTTAATTAAAAATGACATCATGATAGTGACTGTAGAATCCTGAGTATCAAATAGAATGCTGGGGGCCAACAGGTGGTATGGTGGTTAAGGTGCTGAATTCTCACATGACTGACCAGGATTTGAGTCCTGGACCTGGCAGTTTATTTGCTCATTCTCTCACTCTCTCTCTCACTGTTCAAACTGAAGAATAATAATAAATAAAATAAAGAAAGTGGCATTGCGTCTTTAAAAAAAAGAAGAAATTGAATTCTATAGAGTATAAAGTGATTAAAGGCTAAATTCAGGCTACAACATTCACTAATTTGTGAATTTGAGCAAGCTCCTGAGTTGCCTTTCTGCATGCCAGTTTCATCTTTTACATTATGGGAATAATTATGCTTTTTGTATATTAGGGTTATTTGAAAGATTGAGTTATACATAAAGCACTAAGGATCACTGCTGGAACTTAGAAAGCCTACAATGGTTAGATTTATTAGCAGTAATAGTATCAGTATACATTATCATGGAAGAAGTGAAATGCTATCATTCGCACCAGGATGTGTCAGGTAAGGTTCTATGTGGTGGGCACACAACTCTGAAGCAAACTGCAGACAAAAATCTGAATCTGTAGAGCACTGTGCTGTGGTGAGGAAAAAATATGAAAATTATATTCTATTTCAGATGATAATAAATGCTAGGGAGAAAAACATAGTGAATGTGGAATAGAGAATAACTGGACCAATATTTTGTAGGAATTAGTCAATATCATTTGACTATGAAGTAACTTCATGTAAATAAAATTTCTATCAATTTGAGATTTAGATGAAATGAGTAAATCAATATTTGTCAAAACACTTGAAAATTAATTCATATGACAAAATAATGTTTAATTACAATAAATATATGTTAAATCAATATGTAAACTTACTTATAATAGTTTTATGCCCAAGTTTATAACATGAATACTTGTATCAAAATACCAGCTCTCCCTGTTATTAGCTCCAGTATATCTAAAATAAATAATCTGGGACCAGCAGTGGCATGGTGGTACAGGTACTGGACTCCCACATAGCCTACTGTGATTCAAATTTCAACCTGGAGACTTTAAAATCATGCCGGGCACATGTGTGTACATCTCCAAAATCCCAGGAGGAGAATGGAGAAGAGATTGCAGCATGCCCATCCTTGCTAGGGGGATGATTTTTCACTTTCCCTCTCAGTCCTTCTCTGTCTCTCTTCACCAAATACACAAGCACTATAGCAAAAACTTTATTAAATAACTAAATTAAATATGTAATATAAATATAGTTATAAGTTATATACTTTGTAGGATGATGATAAGATATAAATAGAGGGAGAAATAGAAAAAGGAGTGATTGCAATGTGAACCTACCCCATGGGGGGGTGTTTTCTTTCTCTTTCTTTTGCTTTCTGTATCTTTCTGGTGAGTGCATGCATACACTGTCAAAATTTTTAAAAATATATATAAAAAGTTTTATTTAAAGTTACATCACGATAGTTTATATTTTTTCTTTGTTTATAGTTACATGTACTTACACATTCACACATATGCATGTCATTTTCTACTGAAAACAGACTCATCTCCCAAATCACAAACACGAATTGAATAATACAAAAGACAATTTTGAAAGTGAATTTAGACACTCACACATTTAATGTACTTAAATGTTCATTTCAATACATGTTTAATGTTTGAGCATATTCAGATATTTTTTAAGTATCATATGATATATAATTACTGTGTTCTGATAGGCAACTAAAATTTTAATAATTCTACCTAAGTTTTTAATGATATTTTCAAAAAACTAATACATGTTGTATCTAGGGGCCAGCAGGTGGCATGGTGATTGAGATGGTTGGACTCCCACGTGGCTGACCACGGATCTTTTGGATTGTATTTTCTCTCTGTCTTTCTCCAGTGAATAGCTTTGCTCTCTGTGGTAAAATAAAATAATAATTATAAATAAAATAAATCAAGAATTTAAGATAATACAAGTAAAAGTAATAAATGCTATATCTTAGAAGCTTCACTGTTTTGTAAAATATGAATAATTAAACACCAATATCTGTCCTGCAACTGAAATTGCATTTATGTCATTACTAGCTTATGAGGTTCGTGACTTCTTTATAGAAATATTTTAGATTCAGCTTCTTTAGTTCCTTATGTATTCTGGTTATCAGTCTCTTATCTGATATATAGTTTACAAAAATATTTTCCCATTCTGAGGGTTTTCAATTCACACTAATTACTGTGTCTTTTGCCATACAGAAACTTCTTAGTCTGATGTAATTCCACTTGTCTATTTTGGGGATTATCGACTGTGCTTTGGGGGTCTTCTGTAAGAAGTCTTTCCCTGAATGGATTGAAAAACTGTAGCACATATACTCTATGGAATACTATTCAGCCATTAAGAATAACAAAACCCTGACTTTCGACAGAAAGTGGAAGAATATGGAAGATTTACTGCTGAGTGAAGCAAGTCAGGCTATGAAGGAGAGACTCTTCATGTCCCCACTTAATATATACCAAATGTCCACACTCTATAACTGAAACTGACAGACTAAAGGATGTACAAACAGAAGAGGTGGCTGTGAATGCCAGAAAGGGATGTGTGAAGGAGTGGGGCCTGGGAAAGAACATTTGGAGGAGGGATACGAAGACAGCATTGTTGAGACAGGGACGTAGTGTTGCTATATTTTGATCAACTAGACTGGGGAGAATTGTTCATATATTGAAATTATCACCTTGTAAGCTAAATAATGTAATTGAATGTATTAAAAAACATAAATAAAAATTAAGAAATAAAATAAAATAAAGAAATATTTTAGATTCAGGCATATACTATTTTTTCCACTTTTAATCCAAAAAAAGATAAAGGTAAATATTGATGTTATCTAAAAACAGGGCTATTGAGAAAATGAACTATATTTTTTGCATTATCAATATTTTTATCTTTAGGTGAAATATGATAAAAGAAGACTGCATAAGTGTTTTACAGAAATTTGTTGACTCCTGAACTAAAAACTTAAGAAGTTATATTATCTGGAAAACTAAGAGAGAAAGATAGATAGATAAAGTAAGGAAAACAGTTCAACACTTCCTAGAAAATAATCTAGTTTTACTTTTTTGATCAAACTAGTAAAATAATGGAGTTTATTCATATTGTCAGACTATGGAGTAGAAATAACCCAATATCATGAAAATAAAATTTCATGATTCTAATAGGGCACTCAAAATAGATATAAAAACATAAAATATTCAAGAAAAACCAATTATCATCTTTTTCCATTATGGACTATTAGGTCTCTAGAGTTCTATTATATATGCACTTATTTTACTTGCTAATTTTATTTTTGAGCTTCTAAAATCTCATTTTGAACTTCAAAATCACACTAAACAGATATCTTAGCATACTTTATTTTTCCCCCAGTGGCTAGAATTTGGAAGATTGAGACTATTCAACAAGAAAAGAGAAAACTTGCTTTACCACATCCCAGTTTGATAATATCCTTGAATATTTGCGAACTTTATAAAGCAATTAAAGCCATAAACTTACACATGGTCATTTGTCAGGCTTATTTTCTTAATTTTACTTCTACAGTATATTATTACCATCCTGTGCTAACATTTCTTACTTTACCTCTTAGTTTTTCACGCAGCGTTTCAGTCCACTTTACCCTTTTATTTAGCATATCTTTGCTCTACTTAATGCTTCCTACTTCACAGCAAGTTAAATAGGGTACATGGTTTTCCTCAAGCTTTTATACCTTCTCGACTTTGTACTCATTCTCACTCTACATTTGTATTATTTTCCAACTGAAATTCTTCCCAAACAGACCATCTCTTTGAGTTGTCACCTTCAATAAATTCATTCTCTTTCTTAGCACATTACCAGTTCTATTTAATATATTCCTTTTTCATTTTTCTGAAGCTCATGCTTTCAATTATGAGTTTCACTTCTCTTTCATGATATTGTTTCCTAACAGAATAGAAGAGGAACAAGAAAGTAATTATGTATATCAAGAATATATTTATGTATAAAAATCCACAAAACCTAACAGCAGAATCTACATAAAATCATGAAGGACATTACAAATTAAATTACCTTTAAGGAATACTATCAAGTTTCACCCAGATTTTTAGCTGTAATTTATGAGGTTTCTCTAATGCTTTTGATTTTTGTAATCTACTTATTCATTTATTGATTCATTTACCTGGCAACTAAAAATTAGCTGGCCATATTATGCATTATTTGATGTTAGATTCTGATTATATAGCTACAGATAGTTGATAAATAGACATAGCTATAGATACATCGATTTGTTTTTTCCTCCTTATAAGTTGGAGAATTGCTTCTTTTCTGGGGTTGGAGGGGATTTGCTATAGGACGTGTGCGCTCGCCAGACAGCCAGTGAGAGACAGAGAGGCAGAAAGCAAGAATTCACCCCCCCCACCCCACCCCACACCCCCAGGAGGAATGGCCATGCCGCAATCCCTGCTCCTCCGTTTTTCTTTTGGGATCTAGAGCACGCATGCACACGCGCCCAGCGTGAGTTTTAAGTCACTGAGTCCGGGACGCAAACCGTGGTCGACTACGTGGTAGTCAGCGACATAGCCATTATGCTAACTGCTGGTCCCAGGAACTACTTCTTAATGCTATAACTATTTACTGAGATAGAACAGGACACTTGAGTCCTGGCTGATATTACTATTATTTGAACCCCAACATTTCAGTTCAGTGACAGCTAACTTTGTTCTTTGGTTCTAAAGAAACTAAGGAGAAAACATTCACATGTCAGAGACCAGCCAAGGCGAGAGCAGACACAGGCAGGGCCTGTCTGGCATGGGCGTCAGAGCCTAACCAAGGTGAGGAAGGACACAAGATAGGAGAAGGCCTGGGGAAAGTGACAGATCTCAAGCATGGAAAGAAGGTGTCCACACACCGGGATTTAAAATGGAGTTGATCATGTGGGATGCAGCTCACTTAAACATTGGAACATAGCCCTGGTGCTCTAAATTACTTTTAATTTTATTATTTTATGTTTAATGCCAGGGGATGCACGTGCAGAGAGAGACAGATACAGAGAGAATCTCCCAGTGAGACCTCATCATGCCACAATCCTCTTTCCATTCTTCCATTTATTCTTCCCATCAAGAACCTGAGCATATGTCCCCATATACCTGGCATGTTTCAGCACCTGCTAGGGCAGGGATTTGAATTATTGTCAGCTCTAGCTCCCTTCACATGGAACTTAACCACTGCACTCCAGGGCTGGCCTTTAATATTTCATTTCATTTATTTATATTTTTACTTGTCAGAGGGTGTATATGCTTGCCAGAGAGAAAGAGGGGCAGAGAAATAGAGAAAGAACGAGAAACTTTCAATGAGATGTGGGGATGTTGCAATCAGTTCTCTATTTCTCCATCCTGTTAGAATTTGATGCAAGCATGCACATGTTCCTGGTGTGTTTTTTGGAAGTTCCCTGGGCTGAAAGTCAAACCATGGGCTGTGTAGGATCAGACCTCTTTGAAAACATTTCATTTTTTAATTGAGTTCTAGGCTCAAGTTATTTTAGTAAAATGTAGTAACATATATATGTCAGGGTCAGGGTCAGGGTCAAAACTTCATGGAAAAAATTAAATTAAATATAGATTTATTTTGGTACAAAACAATTCTGAAATTCATCCATAGTTTTCATAATTCTCATTCCATTTACTTTTCAAGATCCTTATATTTTACATGTATTAACATCTTATTAACATGTATTTTTACTGATATATACATGCACATATTGATTAAATTAATGTAGTCACACAAAAATTATACTTTACACGAACAGCAGTTAGCGTAATGGCTATGTCACTGAACTCTGATATAGCCAACTGCGATTTGAGTCCCAGAGCTGATGGCTTAAACTCACACCAGGCGCGTGTGCGTGCATGCCCAAGATCCTGAGAGGAGAATGGAGCAGAAGGGATTGCGACATGCCATCCCTCCTGGGGGGTGATTTCTCGCTTCTATCACTCTGTCTCTCTCTTTCTGGAGAGCACACATGCCCCATAGCAAAAACATATATATACATATATACTTTACACCTTTTTGCATATGTATTATAATTAAATAGTTATGAAAAGCAAAACAAAAAAGTCAGAAATATATACAGTCTTTCCGGAATTCCTTTAAAGTTGTGAATATTAGATAATAAAACTAATGTTTAGTCTTTTAGGAAGTAATTTGATGTTCTGGCACAGTTTAGAAATTCCAGAATTCCTACTACTACAAGTTACTTATGTAGTAATCTTGAAGTATATTATAAATTAATTCCATTAAGGAATGTCCTTACGGTTAAATACAACTGTATAACTTGATAAGGTTAAAAGGCCCAATAAGAAATGGTATAGTGATTAAGGTGCTGGACTCACACCAAAAGACCGAGGTTCAAGTCCCAGACTTGATGGCTTGAAACACACTGGGTGCATGTTCGTGCATGTCCAGAATCTCGAGAGGAGAAATGATTGTGGCTTGGCCATCCCCTGGCGGGTGATTTACCACTTCTCTCTCTCTACCTCTGGCAAAAGCACATGCACCCTATAGCAAAAATCTCTCTCTGAAAAAAGACCCCCCAAAAACAAAACAAACAAACAAACAAAATACCTAACAGGGACCAGCAAGTGGCAGAGTGGTTAAAATGCTGGATTCCCTCATGGCTGACCATGGTTCAAATACTAGACCTGATGGCTTGCTTTCTCATGTTCTCTTTCTCTCTCTGGTGAACACATGTGCTCTATAGCAAATTAATAATAATAACAATAAATAAGGTGATATAAATAATTCTTTGTAGAAAACTATGCCTAAAAAGGCCAACCTATGGCATGGTGGTTAAGGCAGGTAGACTCCAGATGGCCAATAGTACTGTTCAAGCTCCAGATCCAGTATCTTCAAAAAACACAGGTTGCTACACAAACATCACAGTAGATAAGAATACTGCATGCTAAGGATTAGAACAGAAATGGATACAAAATGTCAGCAAAACATAAGGGAAAATATTTGTTAGGTGTTTGTTAGGATACTAGAAACAAACCATTAAGGAAGGCCATTAAACCACTTACTTTGTAGCATTCACTAGACTCAAAATAAAATGGGGAAATGCAAAGATAAAATGTAACAAACCAAAGACCTTGAGGCATACATTTTGACTAAACAAAGGGCCTAAGAAACAAACAAACAAACAAACAAACAAAAAAACACAGGTTAAAGGAAACCCAGTGAAGGAGACAGTGCCTGCTTGCCTTCCTTGACACTGGTCCCTTCTGTCTATAAAATGTCTCTGTTGTTTTTGGCTTTGGTTTTTTGTTTGTTTGTTTGTTTTCTCATTAAACCTTTTGCTTAGTTTTAAATAAAAATAAAACAAAACAAACAAACAAACAAAATAACCAACCATCACCACCACCAACAACAAAAAAACAGGCCTGGCCCATGTACATACATGTCCAAATCCTAAAAGGAGGGAGAAATGGGGACCAGCAGTTAGCGTAATGGCTATATCAGTGGACTCCGGTGCAACTGACCACGGTTCGAGTCCCGGACCTGGTGGCTTAAACTCACGCTGGGCGCGTGTGCATGCGTGCCCAAGACTCCAAAAGGAGAATGGAGGAGAAGGGATTACAGCATGGCCATCCCCTCTGGAGGTGGGGAGGTGATTTCTCTCTTTCTGTCCTTCTCTGTCTTCCTAGAGAGCACATATGACCTATAGCAAAAACCTCTCAAAAAAAAAAAAGGAAGGAGAAATGGAAAGAGAAGGGATTGACTGCAAAGTGAACATTTCCCGTGGCTAGTGATGGTGCTTTCTCACTTTCTCTCTCTGTCTGTGTGTGTGTCTCTCTCTCTCTCCCTGGTAAGCACATGTACTCTCGGAAAAATTAAAAAAATAATAATAATACTTTATTTAAGAATAGATTTAGTGAATCCAATATTATTATTTGTCCAGGGTCTGTCCATAATGATTTTTATTCCAAAACTCATTGTGTTGCTTAGGAAACCTAGTTGATTTAGAAAAAGTGCTTAAATAAGTGATAAAGTTCATGTAATCATGCACTAGAAAACAAGAAATGAGAAGAAATAGACCTCTTGACAAGTAATTGAAAATGGATTATAGCAAAGTTGATAAGAAAACAACTTTATGTTAAAAATAGGCACTAGAAGAAGATACATTGAAAAAATTATCGGAGCAGAAAAGAAATTTCTAATCAGCACATAATTTAGTCTTTTATACATTCATGAACCTCATGAAACTCATGTATTTTGATAACACTACTAATTGACAACCATAAGAGAGAGCACAAAAACATTTCTGTACAGTATTTCATCTCATTCTTAAGCAGGAAATGTGAGATTATAGGATTTTTATGCACATTACATTTAAATTTGCTCCTGAAAGAGCTAATAAAAATGTTATAGGTTGTAGAAATTAATTTATGGATAGTTCTCAAGGCAGAAAAGCTCTAAATTAACCTTGCTTGAAGGAGAACTCAATGTTCTTATTCATTAAGGGTTCCAGCTGTGCGCAAGTAGAGGGTGGTAGAAATTCTTTCAGATGAGGACTAACAGTGTAAACTTCTTTTTCAAGATTCTTGCATTTGTTACTCTATTTTTCAAATGCAAGGAATTCAATAACATCTAACCAATTCGATTTAGAAGTTTCCATCTGTAGGCTTCATTGAGACCATGCTCTTTGGGAGCCTGTGAGACAATGCAGCGCATGTGAAATGAAGGGAGCAGCCTAACTACACCATGGAGGAACTTTTTGTTTTATTTTTGTAATTTAAATTTTCTCCGTGGTGGAAAAGCCTAACGACTTATTCTATGATGGACTATGTTTCACAAAATAATGTCGCCATGAAAAAGCAGTGTTTATATAGTAGACTTTGGTGTGGGTTTCTACATGTGGGTTTTTATTATATGTGGTATAGTGAAAGAAAGAGTCTCCAGTTCAAAATATCCTTTTTTTTTTTTTTTCTAGGTGAGAAAATCAATAAAAGAAACCTCCAAACTATGGTTAATAAAGCGGTGGAAATGTGTTTTTCTACAGACAACAGAAAACCTTTACCTTACTTGCCTCTTCATTAATTGGTTAAAAACCATCTATATATAACTTAGAGCTTTGTGGGCCAAATATGCTAGACACACCATTCAAAGAAGTAAATATGACAAATGTGGTCCCTATCATCCCAGATTGTATAGGGTAGTCAGTGGGCCCCTGAAAGATAGACTTTTTAAAAGTATCTTATTTAGGGAATAGAATTTTTTGAAGTGTTCTGATTTCCAAAACTACTTCAAAATGTGGTCCACAGGAAATTTCCAGAGCTGATAGCTAATTTCATCATGATTACAAAAAGAAGTAAGCAAGTAATTATTCAGTTCCAAATTAAGATATGAGATATTAGCAAATTTAATACAGTACAGGTATTTTAAAAAATTAAAGAGGAAAAATTAAAACAGAGAAGAAGTAGCATTTCTGAGGATGTAGCTTTAAAACTGATTTCTTTTTTTTTTTTTTTCAGTTTTTACTATAGGGCATGTATGCTCTAGGTGGTGGTGCAGGACAAACCCCCCCCTCCACCCCAGGAATGGACACATCACATCCCTTCTCTTCCACTGGTCTCTTGGTATTTGGGGCACATATGATACACCCCCATCCGGCATGATTTTCAAGTCACTGATTCTGAGACTGGAACCAGAAGCTGGTCATGTGGGATCCAGTGCCTTGACCTCCATACACTTGTTCGAGAGAGACAGGGGCAGAGGAAAAAAGTGAGAAAGTCCCTGCTATGGGGAGGTAATTATCCCACCATAATCCCCTTTCCTCTACTCTTTTGCAATTTGCAGCACTTATGCACATGTACCAAGCATATTTTTCAAGCTACTGGGTCCAGGACTTGAAACACACATTTGTCCATGTGGGATCTAGCTGCCTTATCTACCATGCCACAGGCTGGCCCTAAAACTGATGCTTTAAGGATGACATTCATGGACAATCTAAGGAAAAAAAAAAAAAAACTTATAGGAAAGAATTAATTTTATTTGGAAAGACATGAAGGCAGTGTCTATGTTTGAAAAAAAATAAAATAAAAAGGAATGATGGCTAGGATAGCCAGAACTAGACGGACAAGGAGAAGAGTGGTGAACTTGTAGGTTTTAGAGAGAAACAGGTGCTCTTAACAGACAGGGAAATTAACATGAGTTTCAGTTAAATAAAAATATACTGAACATTTTTAGGTGAAGTGATCTGATCTTCTTGTTTAGAAGTAATTCTAAATACCATGTAGATAACAAATTGAGCAGCAACGTGAGGAGGAAGGTGACAAGTTAAAGGCAAATTGTGGTAGTCCAGGCAATATTAACTGATATATACAAGGCAAGGGGCAGTCTGAATATAGAGAAACGGTTAAATAGCAACTGCAAATTTATTCACCTTCTCCAGTGATTATAAAGAAAAGAAGAAAGGACACAGTCAAGCATAACCCCAACTTTTTGCCTTGAGCCATTACAATGGATGGGTTATTGTCACATTTGCAAACACGGGGACAACTGAGGATGTTAAAGGTTGAGAATAGTGAACATTGGGTTCTGCGATACAATACTATGTGGTCAACACTTTTAACAAGAACAGTTTCTGTGGGGGATTTCAGCAAAAGCTGATGGACAGAGTAAAGACATAGGTAGAAAGCTCTTCAGCTGATTAAGAGAAAAAGAAAAACAACTCAGTAATTGGAGGAGTGTTGGAAGCTACATAAAGTGTTTTTAGGGTTTTTTTAATTATTATTTCTTCCTAGGTCCATATATGATGATGACAATATGAGAGTGATGGTGATTATAATGATAGGGGTAGGGATGGTAAAAGGACAACTATAATTATGTAATTGTTCACATACTGAGATTGCAGTTTTTCTTCTTTAGTTAAAAAACAACACATAATTTACATTAAATCCTCATTTTCTCCCTTGTAACAGAATCTTTTCTTCATTTTTCCTCACCTCCATTAAATCATTACCATCAACTGTTCCAAAATTAAAGAGAATTGTATTTTAAAATATTTGAGAACGATTTAGGAAGTTAATGAGTATAGCTTTTATATAGCTATCTGGTACCATTTGATAATTTAATTATAAGTCTGTAATTCAGAAACTCTCATCTAAAATTTGAATTGTCAGTGTCATTGGAATTAAAATACATTTCATCTACAGAATAGAATTCAAAATAGATTCTGATTTATAAGACTATAAATTAAAATGTGGTCTAGCGGAAGTACTCCTGATAGGTAATTTCACTGTAATTATCACTTTTACTTATTTATCTAATAGCGTTGATACTTGAATTAAAAAATAGTAGAATATATATCTTCAACAAAGCAGAGAGTTGGGTCTTTTGTTTGGAGGTAAATTTGCCTAAATGAGAGATCATCTTGTTGTACTGAATGAAATTTAATCTGGCAAATAGGGGCAAACTTTGAATCATTATATTTTAACATAGTAGGACCAGCAGGTGGCGTGGTGGTTAAGGGTGCTGGATTCCCATATGGCCGACAACAGTTCAAGTCCTGAACCTGGCGACTTGCTTTCTCACTTTCTCTCACTCTCATTCTGTCCCTTTCTAGTCAAGTTAAATAAATAAATACACGAATAAAGTTAAATAAAAAAAATCTATATATTAACATAGCAATAGGTCAAGTTCAAGTTTGAGATCCAAAAACAGTGGAGTGAGTTCATTACCCATTGTAACTGTAAGACGTGGGTTTATGTTAAATGCTTAATCTATGTAGTCTTTTCTGAGGTCTCATCATCACTATCTGTGATTCTTGTTAAACATTAAATACTAAGATTAAGTTAGCAATATTGTCACATATTAGAATATTCTTGAAGGGACCAGCAGTTAGCATAATGACTATGTCTCTGGACTCCCATGTAGTCGACCGCAATTCGAGTTCCAGACCCGGCGGCTTAAACTCACGCTGGGTGCGTGTGCGTGTGTGCCCAAGATCCCGAGAGGAGAATGGAGAAGGGACTGCGGTGTGGCCATCCCCCCAGGCGGTGATTTCTCGCTTTCTGTCTCTCTGTCTCTCTCTCTCTGTCTTTCTGGAGAGCGCATGCACCCTGTAGCAAAAACCTCTCCAAAAAAAAACATATTAGAATATTATTTTCACATGTTGGCTGTATGTTTATTGGAGAGCTTTTCTCTTATTGGTCAGCTTTTCTTGTTTTATATTGTTTTGTTTTCTAGTTAACAATGAAAATGTTAGAAAAATAAACATAATAACTGTAAATAAGTAGGAGACTGACCAAGAAACCTATATGTTTCTTGAAGTTTGCAGTTTGACTAAACTTTAAGTATATTCTTCTGAATATCAGACCCTTGATATCCTTTTTTTAGAGCATTTACTTTAGAAAACTTTCAATTATAAACTATTTCCCTGCCTTTGTTTTTTTTTTAATTTTATTTACATTTTTAAAATACATTCAATCACATTATTTAGCTTACAAGGTGGCCATTTTATCCCACCCTCTTAGTAGTTTTATACCCAAGAATGTCTTTGTGAAGGACCGGAAAGAAAGGCATTCCTTAGAAATGTAATCACCCAGGAAGACACTATCCATAACATTCAGTGTCTATGGGC
>NW_006203411.1:350960-351234 GCF_000334495.1 Tupaia belangeri chinensis | reverse complement strand
CCTACATGGCTGGCCATGGTTCGAGTCCCAGATTTGGTGGCTTGCTTACTCATTTTCTTCTGTCTCTCTCTGATGCCTATAACAAGTTTAATAATAAAATAATTATTTTTAAAAGAAAAACTTCTGGGACCAGCAGTTGGTGTAATGGCTATGTTGCTGGACTTCTGGTGGCTTAAACTCACTTCAGGCATGTGTGTGTGTATGTGTGTGTGTCTGTGCCCAAGATGCCGAGAGGAGAATGGAGGAGAAGAGATTGTGGCGTGGCCCTCCCCCA
>NW_006203411.1:350363-350909 GCF_000334495.1 Tupaia belangeri chinensis | reverse complement strand
CGCATGCACCCTATAGAACCCCCCCCCCAAAAAAAAAAAAGAAAAAGAGAGAAAAACTTCTTCAGCATGTACTGGATGTTTAATAGCTGAATTATTGTTAAATTGAACTATTAGCTACTATAATAAAATGTACTTATCTTCTTTTCCTTCATTATATTTTTATAACAAATTATGTTACTTATTATAAATCACAGATTATCGATAAAATTAAGAGTTTACTCTTAAAATTCTGAAGTAGCAAATCATGTGTTAAAGAAAATAGTTTGCAAATATTTGTAATGGTATAAATAGCTATCCTTAATGAGGGTAGAGGCATACTTCTAAGTGCTGTAGTTTAATCAACTCATTTAATCTCAACAACAGACCTAAGAAATGGACTCTCCTATACAAAAAAAGAACGTAAATCCCAGAGACTTGCTATAATTCCTCCCTTTTCATGGGATAGGAAGATTTGAATAAAGATCTGCTGGTTCAGACATTAATTTTGGATTATGGTATAAAAACTTTGCTTTTTAAAACTACTTTTTTCAAAGCATGTAAAAACCT
>NW_006203411.1:327648-349904 GCF_000334495.1 Tupaia belangeri chinensis | reverse complement strand
TCTCACAGGGCGGAGAGTGGCTGGAGTCCCAGATCTGTGGGTTTGCTTTCTCACTGTCCCTTCCTCTCTCTCTCTCTAGTTAAATTAAAAGTAATACTAATAACAAATAAAATAAAATAAATAATTCTTTAACATTCTTTAAAATATATTCAGAACCAGCAGATGGTGTAATGATTACATCACTTCCAAGTACTCAACTGTGGTTCGAGTCCTGAACCTGGTGACTTATACCTCACAAGGGCGTGTGTGCATGCATGCCCAACATCCTGAGAGGAGAATGAAGCAGGATTGCAGTGTGGCCATCCTCCCTGTGTGTGTGTGTGTGGGGGGGTGTGATTTCTTGCTTTTCCCTGTCTCTCTCGAGTGCACACTCCCTATAATAAAAAAATCTCTCAAAAATGTACATATGCAATTGATTGGGTTGGGAAGAAGAGCACAATCCCAGTTGCACAATTCAGTACATGCTCATACCTTGCTCAGTAACATCGAAGTGGATGCCATAAAGTGGTTCTTAAAGGAGAGCCTGCAAATTGCCTGCAAGTATAGCGGTAGCTGGGAGATGGAAGCTTCAGCAAGAGCAGCTGAGTGCAGAAAGACACCACACACACACACACACACACACACACACACACACACACACTCCTTGCACTTAAGTGAAGTTTTTCCTACTGGGAAATATCATACTCCCGGTTCCTGAACTGTTAAATTTAAGTCAAATTACAACCTAACTTAAGATCTAAGAGGAAGAGTCTGACAGTCATCTGACTGATCATGAAATGTAAGCTGAATGCAAGCAAATCCAAGTCTGTAGTCATGCTGAATAAATAGGAAGTTAAAACAATCAATGACATATTTGAAGGAAATTACAAGAATTGATGGACTGAAGGGACAAATATTTTAGGACTTAGAAATCTTTCACTTATAATGCAACAATCATAACTTTAACCAACTTTAACATCTACATTCCTATATGCTAAGAAATGTAATCTCATAATAAATCTATTAATCTGTTCTCTCCTTTAAACATAAGTTTTAACAGATAAGGACATTAATGAACCTAGTCTCTGTGTATTTACTATGTACTTATATTTATCTAAAGGCTGTGTTGACTTAATTTGTAAAAAGCTTCTTAAAATGTCATATTTTTGACATTTGTAAGGTCATATCTAGTACCAGCTATTGTGAATAAAGTGTCTTGCTCACGAAACCATATCCTCTTTCATCAGAATTTTCATAACAAGCCTCTTGGATAAACCACATGATAGTTATAACCTGAGTTGCTTTTGTTCTGGATTTATAAATATCCTAATGCTATCTGAAAAACAAACAGGCAACTTTCAGTTCCACAGTGCTTGAAATAATTTAAATTTCTACTTGTCTAGAATTCTGTTTATATTTTTTTCTCATCACTGGGAGTGGTCATTTAATTTACAATTTCCCTCCACTTACTTATTGTTTTGCTTTGTTTGTTTGTTTTGAGAGATGCTTTTTAGTTCTACTATAGGGAACATGCACTAGCCAGAAAGCAACAGAAAGAAAGAGGAAGAGAAGGAAAGTGAGAAATCAACCTTCAGTGATGGCCATGCTATAATCCCTTCTCCATCCTCCTTTCAAAACTTCCACACATACACGTGTCGGCTGATTTTCAAGCTGCACGTCCAACAACTCGAACTAAAAAGTCAGTCTTGTGAGATCGAGCTCTCTCAATGTCCACACCACTGAGTGGCCCACCTTTTATATATATTTTTTTTAATCCATTGAGTAAGTTGGATTTATAACCAGTAATAATGCTGATTTAAAAATAATTTGGATGGGGCCAACCCTGTAGTATGATGATTAAGTGCTGTGCACTGGGAGCTGGATACCACGTGGCTATCTTTGGCTCGAGTTCTGGCCCCTAGTTGCTTGAAAAACACAAAGAATACATATGCATGGATCCCCAAAATTCTGACAGGATGAAGAAATCGCAGAGAGATTGTGGTATGACCATTCCCCAACTGGAGGGTGCTTTTTAAAATCTTTATTTCTGGTTGTGCATGTGTCTTATGATAATTAATATTAATAATATTTAATTAAAGTAATTAAAAAACTATTTCAAAAATATAGACAATAGGGGCCAGAAGGTGGCATAATGATTGAGGCCTTAGATTTCCACATGACTGACTGAGGTTGGAGTCCTGGACCTACCAACTTGCTTTCTAATTTTCCCTCTCTTTCTCGCTGTCTCTCACTTGTGAGCACATGTGTCCTGTGGCAAATTTAAAATTATAATAATGATGATAAATAAAATAAAAATACAGACATCATATTATTGAGAGCTAGACTCATCAAAAAGAGATCTATAGAGTATAAAATGAAAATATGACTACTTAAAGATCAACCTTATTTTGGCAGCATAAATTCTCTCATGTTAGTTAAAATTTTGCTTGACTTTAAAATTAAGTCTCATTTTTAATTTTTTTATTTATTATTATCATAATCTTGTTTATATTACATTGAATCACATATTACTTTATAATGTATTGCATTTCTTTTTCTGAAAGGAATACCATGCATATCAGTCAATACAAACACATTAAAATTCCCCTCATTATCATCAAATAGCTTTTTATTATTTTTTCCAGATTATTATTACTATTCCAATTACTTTTCTTTTCTTTTCTTTTTTTTTGGGGGGGAGGGGAGAGGTTTTTGCTATAGGGCACGTGTGCTTGCCAGACAGACAAAGAGAGACAGACAGAAAGCGAGAAATCTCCCCCCAGGGGGGATGGCCACGCCGCAATCCCTTCTCCTCCATTCTCCTCTCAGGAGCTTGGGCACACATGCACACGTGCCCGGCGTGAGTTTAAGCCACCAGGTCCGGAACTCGAACTGCATTCGACTACGTGGGAGTCCAGCAACATAGCCATTACGCTAACTGCTGGTCCCCCCAATTATGTTTTTTTGCCATTACGCTAACTGCTGGTCCCCCCAATTACGTTTTTTTTACATTCAATCACTACTTATCATTTTGCTTGTAAAAAGACTTTACTTAACATGAAATAATTAAGTCTCATTTTTTAATTGCTAGAGGACATATACATTCATTGGAAAGAGTCAGAGAGACATGGAGGGAAAGAAAGGAAAGAAAATACTCCCTAATGGGTTGTGAATGTGCTGCAAAGACTCTCCCCTTTATTTCCCCATTCTGTTTAGATTTGTGGCATGGATGCCCGCATGCTTGTGTTTTTCAAGCTGTCAAGGATGGGATTGAGAGTAGTCAGCCATGTGGTATCTGAGTCCCCTAGTCAATAGTCTATGGGGCTGCCTCCTTATTTACATTTTTAATATAAATTCTACTGGACATTCCACAGAAGAGAAGGATGAAAATTGTAAGTGTGCATGAATATACTCCAGAATTTTTAAAAAGTCAACAAAACTGTGCAACTAACCTCCGACTCTAGAAATAGAGTTGCTAATATCCCCAATACCTCTTTGTGCTCTATTCCAATCACCAAACCCCATCCTGAACTCAAAACACTGCAGGCCAATTTTTCCTTTACTTTAACTTAATGTAATTGGAATGATAAAGTGTGTACTCCTTAATATCTGACATGCTTAGCTTACAATTATTTCAAAAGATTTTTTCCATGCTGATGTGTGTAGTTCTTCTTTACTTCCTTATTTTTCCCTCTGTTTAAATTATCTTTGTAGAATTTGTGCCACTGAATTAATGTTGATCTTTAAGTAGTTATATTTGGTGATTACACTGTGTTGATTCCTTCTGGTAAAGCTAGCACTATATACTTTATTATCTATAATTTTGGAATTGCTTTTGAATTCTTTTGTACAAATTATTTTTAAATCAATGTAATTACTCTTTCTCAATCTTTTTATCACTATTCAATGCATTGAAAACACAAAAATATGCTAATTGAGAAGAATACTTCTAATTAATTTCTTTTATAGATGTCAGTGTTCTGGAAAAATTTCCTACTTATTCCTTATATTATTTTTAGATTTTTGCTGTAGGGTACATGTGCTTGACACAGAGAGGGAAAGTGAGAAATCATCCCCCCAGGGGGAATGGTCACTCAGCAATTCCTCCTTCTCTATTGTCTTTTCCTGGTTTGGGACACACACATCACACACATGCCTAGAGTGTTTTTCAGGCTGCCCAGGTCCAGGACTAGAACCATGATGTCAGTCATGTGGGATCCAGTGCCTTAACCAGCATGCCACCTGCTGACTCATTTTTTCTTGTTTTAATGACATATTTATCATAGCTGTTGTCAAGTCCATCAGATAATTCCAAAAACAGATTGCTAGAGATTTATGTTTACTGTTCTTCTCTCTTCATTTTAGTCATACAGTTTGAGTGTGCTCAATAATTGTGTTTACTAATATCTACTGTGTTTTGAACTCTACAGATGGTGGCATCTTCCTTGAGAGAGGACATGCCCTTTCTTCTGCTAGGTGTAAGCAGAAGCACATCAGTGTAGCCCAAATAAGGACTGTGCATGTGGGTTGGAGACCCAGGAAGGTTGTCTCCATTCAATTTCTACTTGCTTGCCTGATATTTTTGAAACTCTGAGTATCATGTCTAGTCAGGGCCTCTTACCTAATCCATCCCTGACTTTAATATTCTTACAAGAGTGAAAGAAGGCGGCCTGAATTTAGATTGCCACCCTGTAAAACTTCAGATTGGCATATACTCTGTATCCTGAAGCCAAAACTGCCCCTTAAATTCCCTCTCTGTTGCTACTAATTCTCTTCCAGTTAAACCTGTTCTCAGACACCTGCTTATGCTCAAAATTTGCAAATTCTCCACAAGACAATTGGACAAAGACATTAGCTTTCCTCTGGCTCTTCCAGTTTTTATTGCCACTACAGGTCTCTGATACCTTCAAAGAGATAAGTTTTCTTTTTTTTTTTTTCTTTTGAGTGACTTTTGTTATATGGCTCGTGTGCTCATCAGAGAGATAGAGAAACAGAAAACAAAAAATCACACACACACTCCGGTGGGGAGTGGGGTGGGGGAAATTGGCCACTCCCTAATCCCTTTTCTTCCATGCTCCTCTCAGGTTTTTGGGCATGCACACACAGGCGTCTGGCATGAGGTTTGTTTTGTCTGTTTGTTTTATTTTTAATTTTAAAAAAGCATTTTTTTATTTAAAAAATATTTTAAAGTATTGGAATGAGTACATAGATAAGACATTTTCAAATTATTCTTCTGCTTTAAACTGTTTACTGGCTCAGTTCTAGCTCTGTTCTGGGAAAGGCCTCCAGAAACTGTACCTGTGGGGAGTGGCCTCATGGAAAAGAGTTTTTACTGTACTGAAAGGAAGCCAGCTGAAGCCGCGATCGGAAGCGCTTGGTCTCCAACTCCTGGGAGAAAGTGTTATCGTCATTCTGTGTTATTATGTCCTGCAGTTGCTGAATTTCCTTCTCCATCTTAGCTCGCAGCTCCCTCTTCACCTTATGTACAATCTGAGCCTGGAATTTTTCTCTAGCACTGCATTGTTGACCTTCCTGTGATATGGCTTCTGCCAGTAAAGAAAACTGGTCCTTATAGTAGTTTCTCCATTGAGTCCAGTTCATTCTGGTGCTGTCTCTTTTGTTCATCTTGCTTTTCTTTGGTATGGTTTCTAAGGTCTCCTGACCTTTGCTTCTGAATCCATAAAGCCTTCTTCAAATAGTTTCTTAAATATAATTTCTTCACAAGTCCTCATGCTCATCATTGCACACAGCTGAACTCTATAATCATCATAATATTTCTGGGCACGAACAATTTGCTGAGGATTTTCTCTTATCTTTAATTGGGTCAACCTCTGTCTATGAATGCCATCCTTGAAGTCTTGCAGTCTCTCATTGTGTTCATATTCCTTCTTGACAAGTGCAGTAAGGAGGTCATGCCTTCTAAGGGCTTCTTCTATTTCATCCTCGAATTTCTTCTTTGATCGATTTTCTCTGCATGCACCCCTGCGGGGCTGTTCAACCTGTGCAATCTGCTGTTTCCACATTTTCCTTAGGGTCGGGCCAGAAACATACAGAAAGGGAAACTGCTCCAACGTAAGGGGCAGGAGCCTGCGTTCATTTACTTTCATTGGAACTGCTTTATTTGGCTTTAGGAAGCCACCTCTTGGACTGTGAGCCGCAGGTTTGCTAGACTAAATCTTCCAGGGCTGAGTTCATTTTGAAGTTTCTTCATGAACTTCTCTGTTTTTTTTTCTGTGTTCTCCTCCTCGTCATTTATCTCTAGAGGTGCAATATTCTCTTGAACTTTATTTCTTTTATAGTCTCCTTTCAAATGCTTCAGTTAATGCCTTTGCTCAGAATTGGCAGATATCTGTTTCTTTTGGCTTGTCTTGCCCTTTTGTATCCATATGTAGTAGTTCGTGTTTGTTAAGTGGAGATGGAAAGAATGAATGGGATGTGCAAAGTGGGTTTCTAGGCATGGAAAGTCCTGACTGTGGCTTGTTTGGCCCATACTGCATGATGCTGTCACTGCACTGAGACAGAGTCTCCTCATTCCCACTCTCCACCTCTTTGTTTCCAGTGTCTTCTTCTTTATAATCAGTCTTTAACTCGATCACCCAAGACACTTTTGAACATCCGGTCTAGTTCAGACAGCCATTGAGAGAGTTTCTCTGACAATGCATGCAATTCCTGTTCTGTTAACCTCTTTCTTCCCCTCTAAGGGAGAGGCGAATTCCAGGATGAGGCTGCAGGTTTGCTTTCACTTCTTTTTCCTTTGGAAAGGTTCTTTATCCTAGAGCCTTGAACCTGAGGTGGACACACTTCCTGTTGGCTGTATTTATGCAACTTAGGAGTTATGAAAACTCAATCATCTGGTTCCACAGACACTGCCTCTCTGGCAGAATTTTTGGCAGGGGAGCAGGGACTTGACTGCAAGTACTCTTCCTATAGGGCAGGGGGCTTGAGGTTCTACAGGGTGGTGGAGGGGATATAAAGGCATGGCTGCTCAGATAGGCTTCCCTAGCTTCCTGGCACTTGGAATTGCACTCACAGAAGAGATTTCCATGTCTTCAACAAAAGATGTCCTATTCTTGTACAAAAAACTAGATGAAGGAGGGTTGAACACATGTTCACATGATTTAGAACTCGGTGAGGTTGAAACTTTATTTTAAACTGTGTTTCAGTAAAACCATAGGCACCATTACTTACTAGAGAAAAGGAGTGTGTTGTGTCTCTAATTATAATTATTTCACTGGTGGATTCTGCTTCCTCTCCATCCCAAGATGGGCCCAAGGCTTCAGACGACAAAGAGCACTGCCCAAAAGAAACTCTTCTCTATAACAATTTATATTCTTTAGTACTTTATGGCTCCAAAGGTTCTCCTTGATGGGATTCTTTTGAACACTGTACAGTTTCACTTTTCTCATATTTCACTCAGGTGTTCTGTAAGATATTACAGAAACCCATGAAATATTTCTAGGAGATTCTTTATAGATTCTTTGTCTCCTCTCGTTATATTTACTCCTCTTCCAGTAGACCACAAAGCAGCCTTTTACTCCTTCACCTGGCATGAGTTTTTAGCTGTTGGGTCCAGGATTTGAACCATGGTCAACTACATGGGAGTCCAGCAACATAGCAATTAAACCATCTTCTAGTCCCAGTTTTCTATTTTGCCTAGAACCTCTTAGCCACAATACATTTATAATACAGTGCATATATATATATATATATATATGTATATTTATAGATAGATAAGATTTAGAAAAATATTTGACTTTTAAAAATTACATTTAATCTTAATATTTGAATTTTTAAACCTTAAGAATCGAGATAGACATTATACAGAAGTTATAGTTAGTAAATTAGCTAATTCATACAAATAGTTTATGTGTGCAGGTTTGGATCATCTATAGCCTACATTTAATAATACCTATTATGTGGCAGGAGTTGGACTTTCGCAAAAGGAAAACGAATCATTGTTCTTTTGTATTTTTAAATAATCTAATCAATCATTTGTTGTTTCTTAGAATAGATCTAAAATTGAGTAGAAAACAGACTATTCTAACAATGGGAGAAAAAAACTAAACTATAACCAAAGCTTTAAGAATAAAGACAGATGAAATAGATGAATATGTAGAAGTAAAAGAGGGTTTGGCAAAATAAAAAAAAAAAAAAAAAAATTTAGCCATATTCATTTTCTTCGGTGTCATTAAATAGTATTTATGAAGTTATAGCAATTGATTTTCATGTTGACTTGAAACTAGCAATGAAAAAATCTTATATTTTTCATCTATATTTAAAATTTAATTTTATACTTTGCTCATATCTTTTTGATCTTTTAGTTTTTCTAATTAACTCTTTGACATTCTTTTTTTTTGTTTCAAAAATAGTAACATTCTTAGGTTCCATGTGCTACTTATCTCTTCTGTGCAATCATTAATAAAGATATTATTGAATAGAGTCTATAAATTATTTTGCACCACAGGGCAAGTTAAAATGTCCTACTTCATCTTATAAATTGCAATCCATACACTCTCACAATGTTATGACTTCCCACAATGTCAACATTTAATTTTGTTCATTTCACTAAATGAACATAGCCTATATATTGATAGCAGGCTTTAGGCTGTGAGAGTTAGAAACAAAATGCCTTGTTCTTCCTAATTAAATGCTCTTGGGCAAAAGTTAGAGCATATTGCATTTGTTTTACAATTCATCAATTATTTCTCTTTTATTGTTAGAATAAACCTCAAGAAGTAAACTTACCCTAAAATCATGCATTTGAAAAAAGGCCTACTCAAAACTTACTATTTTGATTTATTTAACTAATCTAGATTGTAAAATTTTTAATGAATATATCTATAAATGCAATGTACTTAAATTGAAGTTAGAACATAATATTCAGAAGTTACACATCAGAAAATAACTATTGGGACCAGCATTTGATGTAATGGTTGTGTCGCTGGACTCCCATGTTGTTGACCACAGTTCGAGTCCCAGACCCGGTGGTTTAAACTCACGCTGGGTGCATGTGCGTGCATGCCCACCCAAAATCACGAGAGGAGAATACAGGAGAAGGGATTCTGGTGTGGCCATTCCCCAACGGGGGTGATTTCTCACTTTCTGTCTCTCTGTCTCTCTCTGTCTTTCTGGCGAGCGCATGTGCCCTATAGCAAAAAACCTCTCAAAAAAAAGAAAGAAAGAAAGAAAGAAAGAGAAAAACAAAAAGAAAATAACTATTTATAATAGATTAAATTTTATTATCTAATTATTCTTTCCCATTAACTAATTGTAATTTAGTCTTTTATGATGACTATGATGATGATGATAACGTTATGTGATGTTTTTGGACTACTATAACAAAATACCTTAGATGAGGTAATTTTTAAACAACAGAAATATAGGACTCGCAGTTATAGAAGGTGAGAAGTGATAGTAGACCTAGTATCTACTGAGGAGTTGCTCTTTGGATAGTGCATTTTGGTCCATCCTTACATAGTGGACTTCCTAGTAAATTTCATAGGAGCACTAATATCATTACCTTCGAAATTCCCTACCTTCCCATACCACTGCACTTGGAATTAAGTGTCTTCATATGAATTGGGTGGGGGGAAGCATGAACACAGACATGCAGACCATAATGTAACATGTAAAAGATACCATATATTCTATAATCAAAGCATTCATGTTTCTACATGAGAAAAGTAGCAGTTTTATTTGGCTAATATATTATTTTTTTAAGAATTATTTTACTTAACTTTATTTATTTATTTATTTATTTATTTTAATTTGACCAGAGAGGAACAGAATGAAAGAAAGAGGGAAAGTGAAAAAGCAAGCTGCTAGGTCCAGGTCTAAACCGCAGTTAGCTATGTGGGAGTTCAGCACCCTTAACCACCATGCCACTTGCTGGCCTCACGATAATACATTATTGACATGATAAATTGTGAAAAGAAATGTATAAACCATTTCAGTCAACAGCATCATTTTTATTTTGTTTGCAGGTACTATAAAATACGCGTAATAGATAGAATTTCTTCCCCAAAGAAGTCCCAAAAATGGAGTAATATCAGTAAGAATGGTATCGAAAACCCTGGACTTGGTTCTCCACTCTCCTGAATATTCTGATTAAAAAACAATGGAGGTGGGTCCAGCAGATGGAATAATGGTTACATCGTTGGACTCCCACATCTTCAACCATGGTTCAAATCTAGACCCCGATGGATCAAAATTTATGCTGGCCACCTGTGCTTACATGCCCAAAATCCTGAGAGGAGAATGGAGGAGGAGTTGTGGCATGAGCATCCCCCTTGAGGAAGGAGGTGATTTATCTCTGTGTTTTTCTGTCTCTCTCTGAATTGAACCGAAAAACTTCTGCACTGTGTTAAATGTGAAATTGGAGTTATCAGAGCCAGTAGGGAGATTTGGGACACAATTTTGCCATAGTCATTGCCCCTGGAATGACACAAATTATCTGGAAGATATTCCTCTGCCACTCAGCTTCTCTCAGGACAGAGAGAGTTGGTCTACAGACCCAGTCCCATTATTTTTTTCTGCTGAGTCTCCCCAGAGTACTGAATTCTGTCTTGCAAACTTTGGAATGTTGATAGAAGAACCATATACTCAAGACTCAAGGCATGCAGGGAAAATGAAAATGATGGCTCTCTTGGTTCTCACCATGGCCCCTTCTACAAACTCAGTATGGAGTAAGTGAGAAAATCTTTTGTTCCTATTTTCTCCTCAATATTTATCCCATTAAGATTAATGTCTGACCTTCTCTAGACTACCCCCAAATTAACCTCTGTTCTAAGTATCATAGAGTGCCCATGGCTCTCATGTACACTATTTGTATGAGAGAATAGAAACTAAAGCTGAGGCTGTTGTTCACCATAACATCTCCCCATAGACTCAGCCCAGAGATAAAAAAAAATAATAAAAATTAAAAAAATACCTCAGTTCACAGCTTCTTCCTGAGGAAATAGAGAATTTTATGAGGTACCCAATGATTCAATATTTCTGGAGGTCACCCAAGGAACTTGCTTTAGTCTCTCTGTCCCACTGTACTAGTAAGACCTGGCCTGCCCTAGACACTGGGGCCTGGGAAGAACAAAGTACGAATATTGGAGTAGCACAAAGATTTGAGAGACCCCCAGAAATTCTGGCTCGGCTAATTGGGGTAAATCTCTTCTATTTAAGACTTGGACAAGTGGCTGCTTTTTATAATGCAGACACTAACACAGAGCATCAACAAAGACAAAGAAACAGGGCCACATGTTCCAAAGGAACAAGATAAATTCCAAAAAGTATCCCAATGAAATGAGATAAATGATTTTCCTAGCAAAGAATTAAAATTTTAAAAAAGTCATGAAGATGCTCACTGAGGTCAGGAAAATGATGCAAGAATGAGGTAAAAATTTCAACAGGCAGATAGAAAATTTAAAAAGTACCAAACATAGCAATGGAGGTAAAGAATAGAATAACTGAACTGAAAGTTCACTAGAACAATTCAAAAGCAGACTAGATCAAGCAAAAAATGGATCAGTGAACCCAAATTTAGGCCACCGGACATTATTCAGACAGAGAATAAAAAGTAAAAAGAATGAAAAAGACTAAGAAAGGTTAAGTGACTTACAGTACCCAATTGTGCAGGCAAAAAATATGCATTATAGGATTTTCAGAAGAGATGGAGAAAGGAACAGAAAGAGTTTCTGAAGAAATAGTAGAAATAGTAAATTTCCCAAATCTGGGAAAGGTAATAGACATTCAGTTCCATGAAACCCAAAAGATCCCCCAATCAAATGAAACCAAAGAAATGAACACCAAAGCACACTAAAATAAAAAAATCAAAAGACAAAGATAATTTTGAAAGCAACAAAAGAAAAGCAGCTTATTATTTACCAAGGAATCTTTATGAGATTATCAGTGAGTTTTTCAACAAAAGCCTTGCAAACCAGAAGAAAATCAATAATATTGGGTAGTTGGAAAAGTCATGATGCATTTTTGCATAGAAAAAAAAACATAAAAAATACTAGTCTATATTAAAAGGGCTGTAAAATAAAACAAAGTGAAAACAAAGAACTGCCACCTAGAGTATTATACCAGAAAAAACTGTCCTTCAAAAATTAAAGAAAAAGGACATTCTAGAAAAAACAAATGCTAAATGAGTTTTCTGCCTTATGGAAAATACTAAGGGAATTCTTTATATTGAAACAAAAGGACGCTAAACAGTAACATCGGTAACATGGTAAACTAAAAATATTTGTCCATATATTTACCTTTTTAATAGGTATTATACTTTTCTACTAAAACTATTTAGTAAAGGTAAATACATAGACAAATAGTATCTAATGCACTTGTGGTTAGATAAAGCACTTTTAACTGTAGTATAAAAGTTAAAAAAACAAAAATAAATTTTAGAAATCATAACTAAAAATAAATAACAGATAAACAATATAAACAGATCAAAATTGTGATGATAACAAAATGGTCAGGCGATTGAAATTATCAGTTTAAAATAGTGTTATAACTATAACATATTTCATGCAAGCGATTTGGTAGCCATAAAAAAAATCAGAGACATTAGAAATTATGCCAAAGAGAAAGAGAACAAAACAAATAGGATCAAAGCATATCAGTACAAAACATCAACAAAACACAAAGAAAGAGCCAGAGATGAAAAGATATCCAGAAACATTACAAGATTAACAGAAAGCAATTGGGAAAATGTCCATTGTAAATCCTTTCCTGTTAATAATTACTTTAAATGGAAATAGATTAAATTCACCCATAGAGGGACCAGCAGTTGGCGTAATGGCTATGTAGCTGGATTCCCATGTAGTTGGCCATGGTTTGAGTCCCAGTCCTCGTGGCTTAAACTCACGCCAGGAGCTTGTGCATGCATGCCCACAATCCCGAGAGGAAAATGGAGGAGAAGGCATTGTGGCGTGGCCATCCTCCCTAGGGGGACGATTTCTTGCTTTCTGTCTCTCTCTGTCTTTCTAGTGAGCGCATGTGCCCTTTAGCAAAAACTGCTCAAAAAATGATAATAATAAATTCACCCATCCAAAGACAAAAAAAAAAAAAAATGGTCAAAAAAACAAACAAACAAATAAAAGACCTAACCATATGCTGTCTGCAAGAAACCCACATTAGATTTTAGTATACAAAAAGGCTGAATGTAAGAGAATGAAAAGAGATAGTCCATGTAAATTATAACCAAATAATAATAATACAAGCAGGGTATATATATATATATATATATATATATCCATATCAGACAAAATAGACTCTTAAAATTAAAACTACTCTAAAAGACAAAAAGGAATATCATGTGATGTTAAAAGGATCAGTTTACCAGAAACATATTACAATTAAAAAATATATGTATATATATATCCAACATCAAAATACCTAAATATATAATACAAATATTGACAGAACTGAAGGGGAAAATAGTAAATCAATAATAATAATGATAACAATAACATACTTTCAAAAATGAAAAGACATGTCAGACAAAATCAGTGAGGAAATATAGTATTTGATCAATACTATTTACCACATGGACTAGCCAATGAAAAACACATTGTAATAAACAGCAGTAGAATATACATTCTACTCAAGCATATACGACATTTTCCAAGAGAGATGATAGATCAATGTTAGGTGACAAATATGTTTTTAATGATTTTAAGACTGAAATCTTGCCAAGTATCTTTTCTGAGTACAATTAGTAAAATTCAAAACCTATAGCAGAAGGAAAACTGGACAATATATAAATATATGGATATTAAACAGCACGTTCTCTACCCAACAATGGGTAAATGATTAAATTTTAAAAATTAGAGAATATTTTGATGCAAAAAAAGATCAAAATACACCATACTCAAACTTATTGAATGCAGCAAAGACTGTACTAAAGGGAAGTTTGAAGTGATAAAATTCTTACATTAAGGAGAGAAACAGACCTCAAATGAACAACCAAATGTTACACCTCAAGAAATGAAAGAAATCAGAACAAAAAAGCTAAGCCCAAACTTAGCAGAAGGCAGAAATAAAAATCAGAGCAGAAATAAAAATCAGAACAGAAATAAATAAAATAGGACCAGAAAAATAGCATAATTCTTAAAAAAATTTTAAAGAATTATTTTAATCAAATTTATTTATTTATTTAAATATTTTAAATTGACCTGAGAGGGACAGTGTGTGTGAGTGTGTGTGTGTGTGTGTTTGTGTGTGTGTGTATATGTGTGGAGAGAGAAAAAGTGAGAAAACAAGCCACCAGGTCATGAACTTGAACCATGGTTGGCCATGTGGGAGTCCAGTGCCCTTAACCACCATGCCACCTGCTGGCTCTGAATTTTTAAATAATTTTAACAAATACAATTGGAAATCTTTTGGTTAAACTTATTAAGATAAAAATGTTTAAAGAAAATGAGACATGAAAGAGGAGACATTGTTACCGATGCCACAGTAATTAAAAAAAAAAGGCATTATAATAGACTGCTATGAACAATTACATACCAACAGGTGGAACAATCCAAAGAAAGGAGTAATGCCCTAGTAATATGCAATCTATCAAGACTGAATTATAAGTAAATAGAAAGTTTTAACAGACCTGTATATTGTATAGAGGTTGAAACAGTAATCAATTACCTCCCAACAAAGAAAAATATTTGACAGGTGACTTCACTGGTGAATTCTATCAAACATCTAATGAAGAATTATCTTTATTCTTGCAAAGTTTTTCCAAAAAATTGAAGACAGGAAAGTACTTGTAAACATAATTTTATGATGCCAGCATTACCCTGATTTAAAAAATGTCAGAGAGATACTACAAGAAAAGAAAACTATAGAAAAAATAGCTTTCATAATTACAAATGCAAAAATCTTCAAGAAAAACTATCAAGCTGAAATCAACAGCATTTTAACAGGATCATCCCCATGACAAAGTGGGTTTATTCTTGTGATGCAAGAGTGATTCAAATTTCAATGGCCATTAATATAATAACCATATTAACATAGTAAATGATGAAATCATGAGATTGCCTCAATAGATGCAGAAAAATACTCTGACTTCAAAATAAAAACCCTTGACAAACTAGGGTTGAAGGAAAGTATCTCAACACAACATAGTCCCAAAACGAAAAACTCACAGCTATATTAAAGTCAACATCAAAAAATTGAAAGTTTTTTTTTTTTTTAATCTGAGAACAGGAAAAAGGCAAGGATACCCACTCTTGATTTTTTTATTCAATGTAGTACTGTTAGTACTAAAGAGCAGACAGAGTAATTAGGCAAGAAAAAGAAATAAAAGCAAAAATATCAGGAGGGAAGAAGTTAAATTGTCTGTGCAAATGGTATGATCATATACATAGAAAACCCAGAAGACTTCATAAAATAAAACCACACAAACAAATAGGCAATTTTAAAACTATTGGAACTTACAGATGATTCACTTAAGTCACAGGATGCTAAATTATCTCACAAAAATTAATTGCATTTCTAGCAGTAACAAACTGTCTGAAAGAAAATTAGGAAAACTATTACCTTGCAGTAGCATCAAAAAGAATAAAATACTTAGGAATAAACTTAAAGAAAGGTTATGAAAGACCTGTAAACTTTAAACTACAAAACAAGGATGAAAGAAATTAGATGTAAACAACTGGAAACATAAATCATATTTATGAAAAAAATTGATAATGTTAAATATTAACATTACTCAAAGAAATCTAAAAATTCAAGCACTGCTATAAGAATTTCAATGATATTTCCTACAGAAGTGAGAAATGAAATCCCAAAATAAAATAAATGTAAAAGCACAAGAGATCACAAATAGCCAAAGCAACCTTGAGGGGAATAAAGAACAAAGCTGGGGGGTATCACATTTCATGATGCCATAATCTATGCCAAACTTACAGCAAAAACTGCATCAAACTAAAACCTTATGTACACAAAATAACAATCAGCAGAGTGAAATGACAACCTACACAATGGGAGAAATCTTCTGAAAGTCATAGAGCACATAAGAAGTTGCTTTGCGAAATATATAAAGAACTCTGTGGCTCAAAGCAATAATAATAATCATAATAGTAATAATAATAACTGGATTAAAAAATGGGTTGGTGACGTGAGTAGACATTTCTCCAAAGAAGAAAAATGACCAACAGAGATGTAAATAGAAGTTCAATGTCAATTATCATCAAGGAAAGGTAAATTAAATCCTCCCTGAAATGTCATCCCACACCTGTCAAGTGGCTATTATCAAAACGACAAGTGTTGCATAGGAGGAGAAATTGGGACCCTTTTATGCTGTTGATGGGAATGTAAAATGATGCAGCTGCTCCAGGAAAAAAAAAAAGTATGAAAGCTTCTCAAAAAGTGAAACATTGTTCTTATAAAATTTGCATCTGCTTATATTATCCCTTGTGATGACTTTACCAAACCATTCTAATTTTCTCCTGAGTAAAAACAATTCTTAAAATACTAAGACAATTAAATATTTCAAACTTTTATCATTCTTTATTGGCTCTCAAAACTGGAATCTTTTTAATATATCATTCTAAGTGGAAACTCCCTGATTACCTTACTGCGATGTCATTTTGGATATTTTTTGTAGGAATAACTCAACCATAATTATTCAATAAGGGTGATTTCTGTATTAGTGCCTTGACTATCCTGGTGCAATGGGTTGAAGAGTGTCCTCCAAAATTCATATTCACATGGAACCTCAGAACGTGGCCTTATGTACAATAGGGTCTTTGTAAGTGTAACTATTTAAAATCTCTAAATAAGGGGACCAGAAGATAGTATAAAGGTTACATCACTGGACTCTCACTTAGCAAACTGCAGTTTGAGTCCTGGACCTGGCAACTTAAAATTCATACCAGGAGTGTGTGCATGTATGCCCAAAATCCCACAGGAGCCTGTGGAAGAAAGGATTGCAGTGTGGTCTCTTTCTATCTTTCTGTCTCTCTCTGTCTCTCCAGCAAGCATACATGACCTAATAGCAAAAGTCTCTCTCTAACAAAACAAAAAACAAAAAACAAAACAAAAAAACAAAACAAAACAACAAAGATGAACAAAAAACTCTGAATAACTCGTTATGGATTTAGACTGTGTTAAAAAAACAAAAAACAAAACAAAAAAACAAAACCGAACAAAAAGCTCTGAATAACTCGTTATGGATTTAGGCTGTGTTCTTAGTCCAGTGACAGCTATTCTTTTTAAAAATTTACATTTATTCACTGCATATCTTTACAGCATACAATATAGTTTTTCTCAGCATAAATATAGTTTATATTAGTTAAGTCAAATATATGACCATATACATTCAGTGACAGATTTTATTTTTAGAATTACTTTTTATTTAATTTTATTTTATTTTGCTTTGACCAGATGGGGACAGAGTGAAAGAGAGTGAGACAGAGAGAGAGAGAGAGAGAGAGAGAGATCAAAAGTGAGAAAACAAGCAGCCAGTTCCAGGACTCAAACTGCAGCTGGCCATGTGGGAGTCCAGCGCCCTAAACCACCACACCACCTGCTGGCCCCAACAGATATTCTTATGAGAAGACACAGAAGATGCATAGATGGGAGAAAGTCATGTTAAAATGAAGACAGAGTTCAAGGTTGTGTTGCCACAAGCTGAGGAATGCCAGCAGTCAATAGACTCTGGAATAGAGAAGGAAGAATTCTACCTTAGTAACCTCACAGGAAGCATGGCTCTGCTGACACCTTTTCTACCAGGGGAATCAAAAACTAAGACATGGAAATTCATAATTGTGCAATGTGTGTTCCCGGAAATACTTATAAAATAAATATTTCTGAGTCCTTACTCTACACCAAATGATATGTTAGGGACTAAGAATTTAACGGCCCATAAAAACAAAACAAAAAAATAAAGAGTAGGGTTTGATGTGTCTTCATGTCTTTAATCAAAAAAGGAGAAACAATGTATTTTAATTCATGTTGCTAACTCTTATGAAAGAAAATCATATGCACAAAATGTTACTGGAATAGAAGCCTTTAATTCTATCTAGAACAGTGATTCTCAAACTTAAGTAACATTAATATCATGTAGGGAGTTAGATGAATCTGAATTTTTTCACCCTCCTAAGAAATACTGATTTAAATATTTTGCTTTGGTTTGTTTTCTGTTATGTTTTGTTTTGTTTTCAATTACTCTAATTGATTCTAATGACATAACTTTGAAATTCTATTAGAATACTGACTATCAAGACCAGCCCTGTGCTTATCCCATTCTAGTATAGTAAGAAAAATGGTTATTTTTCCTCCATAGGTTATATTGTGCTTGGGTGCATGGGGCAGCAGGTGGCTACTTTTACAGCTACTTCGATGTGGAATTACCTGGCAGTGTGCAGCTGTTGCACCCACAAGGAATTCCATTACATAATCTAGGTGAGTAGTCTGTCTGCTCACCTTCCAGTAATGAAATTGACTCTAGTCCCATCCTACTTACATTAAGAACTTCAGGTCATTCCATTTCATTACATATCCTGGAGAAGTGGCCAATCCTTTTGATTAGTCATATCTAGGTTAAGATTGTTGGTTTCAGTTCTTTCAGTTTATTCATGTTTTCACCATCTCTGACATAAAATATATTGTATTAGATTTATGCTACATATCCATGTCTTCAATCTCCCCATAAAACATTTTTGCGGGATCAGCAGTTGGCATAATGGCTATGTCTCTGGACTCCCATGTAGTGAACCGTGGTTTGAGTCCTGAACCTGGCTGTATGCGTGTGTGTGCATGCATGCCCAAGATCCCAAGAAGAGAATTCTCTCTCTCCTTTATCTCTCTTACACACACACACACAAACCACAGATTTGCTACAAAATTTATTAAGATATATATTGACCAGGAAATGCCAAATAGCATATGCCAAATGGGTGATAAAAAAAATACCAGAAATCACAGATATTTGTTCCGAAGCTCATTGAGATTGATTTCATTTTCTTTTTGTCTTTGATAGAAATTGAAAAAAAACTTAATTGCCATCCTGATTAAACTTATTAGCTTCTTGAAATGCACCTGCTCATTGTTGAACTTCTAGTGACTTCTCTAAATAAACTAAAAGCACTGATCCTGGAAGTGACTAGGAGCTCCCTTATGGCTCTGTGTCAGCTCCAATGCTGGCTCAGATTCAGATTGAAAACTTGTGAATACCATTTCAGTCAGAACATTCAAAGATCCAAAGGTCGAACAGGGAAAAAAAAATGTGCCTGTATGATTATGCATAAGCCCAAATTGATACTTCCATGTTACCAAAAGCATAACAAATTAACTAATTTTACTAGCGTTTGCCATTTACTTTCTCTTTTCAGAATAAATTTTTCCTACTTTACCTAAAACATGTTGGATCAACATATCAATTGCTTCAATAACCTTTCCTCTGAAGGAACTATATGATGTAGGATAAGTTCTTTTAAATTATTTCTATTATGATATTATTCCATTAATGATATTACTGGAATGTACTTGGTAACTTCTCAAAGCTAATAGATTGTCAGTGATATTATCAAAGTCTATTAGGTGTGAGCTAAAAAGTGCCAGGTTTAGGTTAATGAAAATTAAAATAAAAGACTCTGAGAGTCTTTGGAAGTAAAGATCAAAGAGAAGTGACTGAATAACCTATTAGAGCTAAAGACAACAATATTATATTGAAACTAGAAACTACAGAGTTGGGTAATGTAAAATCAGATGCCCAAAATTGAAGAATAGAGTTTTGAGAGTCCTTGTAAAATCAGTGTTAAAATTTTTCCCTAATTTTTAAAAATTTTAATTGCTTTTATGCATTCAATCACATATGCCACTCAACTTGCAAAGTGAATCTTCCAACATGTATACATTTATCACTAGTCCAGTTGAGAATATTATGCATGCTATCGTCAATAAATAATAATCAATTTCTTTGCCCCATAAATGCCATGCCTCTCTATTTTTCTCCTTAATATCTTTCCTCAGACTCTCCTCCTTCACTCATCCTCTTCTCACAATGTATGTGGTATTTATAACCGTTTTCTATGTTTCTATATCCTCTAGTCATTTAGTTTTGACCATAGTGTGTGGACACTTTGTATATAATAAGTGGAGACATACAATGTCTCTCCTTCATAACCTGGTTTGTTTTACTCAGCAGTAAAACTTCCATATTCATCCCCTTTCTGTCAAAAGCCAGGGCCTTGTTTTTTTTTTTTTTTTTCTTTCTTTCTTTTTTTTTTTTATGACTGAGTAGTATTCCATAGAGTATACGGGCCACAGTTTTTCAATCCATTTATCTGTTCATGGGCATTTGGGTTTGTTCCATGTCTTTGTCTTAGCAATTGCGAATAATGTCACAATAAACATCAATGTGTAAGCACTTTTCCGACTATGGATTCTTTTGTATTTTAAGTAGATACCAAGGAGTGGGATTGCTGGATCATATGGTAGTTCTATTCATAGATTTTTGAGAAATCTCCATATTGTTCTCCATAATGGCTGGAACAATTTACAGTCCCAACAGCAGTATAAACGAGTTCACCTTTCACCACACCCCTTCCCGCCCTTAACATTTTTTGTTTTTTCAGTCTTAGTCATTCTGACTGGGGTTAAGTGGTATCTCATTGTGGTTTTGATCTGCATCGCCCTTGTATTGAGGAATGTTGAGCATTTTTATATGCCTTTTGGCTATTTGTATGTCTTCCCTAGAAATTTTTTTTTTTTCAGTTAATTCTCCCATCTTTAAATTGGGTTGAAAATCTTTTCTTGGGAAAGCTGCTTGAGCTGTCTGTGTATTCTGGTTATCAATCCCTTATCTGATGTATAGTTTACAAAAATTTTTTACCATTCTGAGGGCTATCAGTTCACACTAATTACTGTGTCATTTGCCATGCAGAAACTTCTTAATCTGATGTAATCCCACTTGTCTATTTTTGGGACTAGTGACTGTGCTTTGGGGATCTTATTTAAGAAGTCTTTGCATACCCCAATGTCTCCCAGAGTTTCCTCAGTGTTTTCCAACAGTAGTTTTATGGTTTGAGGTCTTAGGTTAGATCTTTGATCCACTTTGAGATGATTTTTGTCAAAGGTGAGGGGTAGGGGGAAATTGTGTTAAAATTTCTAAGTTTGTGAGGAAACATTCAAGTGAACATTTCCTAAAGAAAATTGTGTGCATGTAAGTGAACTGAACTTGGGTTTTACAGATGTTGTGGTTAAAATTATATGAATTATGACATAATTTTTCATGGAAACTATAGACTCAGCTTCTTGTAATACCCAAGATTAAACAGATATTTATTTATTCATTTATTTATATTTATTCATTTATTTATTCCAGGTGTGTGTGAGAGAGAGAGGTGAGCACCCAAGAAAGACTTCATACCATGACTGAGCACCAGCCTTGGCTAGCTTGTATCACACACCTACAAAGCTTGAATAGGAAGGCTTAAGGATGGAAATCTGGGATCCGCTCATATATTGTGGTGTATTGCTTTATCACAGAGCTAATAGCTGGCCCTAGTATAATTTTTAATGGGAAAAAAAAAAGAGAAGAAAATAAAGAATATTTGGAAGAACCAAGAGGTTACAAGACAAGAACAAAACCAAGATAGAAAAGGGAGTCTGAGGACCAAGAAAAGGTTCTCCATCAATTGCTATAAACTCCATAAGAGAAAAACAAAAACAGAGACAGTATAGAGGACCACTAGGCAAAGGGGTTTTGCTTCAGAGTTCATAACATTGAGTGTAGAACCTGTAGGTAGAAAAAGGATAGAGCAGGAAGAAAATAGAATTGCATGGAATAATTTTACTAGAAGTGACTGACAGTTAAACAGAAAACACCAACTTCTTTTTAGAAAATAGAACAAATACGCACATTTTTTTTATAGTTCTTGAAGTTTGAAATTCTTGAGGATCTCTAGAATTGTACAAGGGTCTTAATTATAGTGGCCGTCACTCTATTCTATTTATGAAAAATGTCTTAAAAAACATCGAATTCAGGGCCAGCAGATGGTGCAATGGTTACGTCACTGAACTTCCTTGTGGTCAGCCATGGTTCAAGTCCCAGACCCAGCAGCTTAAACTCAAGCAGGATACATGTGCACGTGGGCCCAAAATCCCGACAGAAAAATGGAGGAGAAGGGATTGCCATCCCCCTTGGGAGGTGATTTTTCGCTTTCTGTCACTCTGTGCCTCTCTGTCTCTCCAGCAAGCACACGTGCCCTATAGCAAAAATCTCTTTCAAAGTAAGTATATAAGCAAATAAAATACAAATTTTCAAAAAACCTGAATTCTTG
>NW_006203411.1:290601-327617 GCF_000334495.1 Tupaia belangeri chinensis | reverse complement strand
AGGTGGTATAGTGGTCAAGACACTTGACTCTCACATGGCTGACTGTGTTTCAAGTCCTAGAAATGACGACTTGCTTTCTTACTTTCTCTTTCTCTCTCTATCTCTTTCTGGTGAGTGCATACACTCTGTAGCAAATTAAAAAATAATAAAAATGATAAATAAAATTCAAGAAATAAATATTTTTAAAAACCTAAATTCTCTACTCAAAAAGTAATAGATATTTTAATTATAAAAATAAATAATAGAAGAAATTTACAGTTGTATAGAATACTATTAGTATATTGCTGGCTAGCAACAATATTAATAATTAATCATAATATAAAGTCTTACATTCTTTTGGATAAAATACTGCCTCTTCTCTCCATTAAGCATCATCCAAATTAAATAGAAAATATAACCCACATTTTTTGAAGGTAAGTGTTCTTTGTCTCTCTACGAACCAGAATGCTCTGTAAATATTTCTATCCAGGATACCACAAGCTCTCCCTTGAATTACTCAGCATGCTCCTAACTGGTGTCCCTGCTTCTCAGCCCATGTGCAATTTAGTCTCAAAAGAATACCTAACAGTCATTTCAAAATATAAGTTGGAATTTGTCATTTCTTTCCTCAAAACCTTCAAAGTTCATATGTCACCCAGAATAAAAGTCAGTCAAAATGATTTACAGTTCTGACTTCATTTCCTTAGTCTCTAATCCTATCCAAACAATTCTTCAGGCTATTTCTCAAACATCCTGAGATTTCTGTCTTAGCCCTAGAAGGAATACTAGCCTATGTCTGCATAGCTAATTCTGCACTCCACGCAAGGCTTGTTCTCCTCAGTGAGCTTTACCTTAAGCACCATATTTAAAGTAGCAACTTATTCTGTATCCTTAATCCCAGCACTCTAAATTCTTTCATTCTACACTGTCTTGTTTTTTTTTTCTTTTTTCAGACAGTATGTATGGCTTTCCAAAATATGATACAATCTACTTTTATGTTTGTTATTTAATACTTATTTCTTTAACTAGAATTTCAGCTCCTTGCAAAAAGAAACTTTTCTTTCTTTTTTGCTGATATGCCTAAAGTAGAATATGTGCTCACTGTTGCTATTCACTAAATATTGGTTGCATGTACTCTTTGAACTGTTAATGACTATATTTCTTTCCAAATGCTTCTTCCAATCTCCAGGGTAAATGTAATAGAGAAAATTGGGTTATCTGAAGAAAATAGAACAGGGAACTATCCTCCCTTAATTAATTATTTATACGGTGGTATTTATATCTTTTGTTGTTTCCATTTTTCACATCCATTTGTTTATGAACCATAAAGATAAGGCTTGACTCTAAAAACTAGATGTATATTTCTACCATATGGAAGAAACTTCCTTTAAATGAAAGCAATCCAAAGGCAGAGTAAGCTTGGGAGCTGACGGAGGTACAGGAGGATATGTACTCCTAGTAATATGTTCCAAATATTTGGGTAGGACTTTGCCATAGTTAGTTCAATCCCTTTATTTTATTTATTTATATATTTCTTAAAGCTTTTTTGCCTAAGGACACATGCACTTGCCTAAGAGTGAGAGAGGGAGGAAGAGAGAGAGACAGTGAAAAGGAAATTGCTAAATCACATCCCAGGGGATGGTCAGGCTGCCATCCTTCTCCTCCCAGGATCTTGAGCATCCAAGCACATATGCTCAGCATGAGTTGTTGTTGTTATTTTTTTAAGAGATTTTTGCTATAGGGTGTGTGCACTTGTCAGAGAAAAAGAGACACAGAGAGACAAAACATGAGAAATCACCCCTTCCCGGAGGGGATGGCCATGCTCAATCCTTTCTCCTTTATTCTTCTCTCCGGATCTTGGGCAAGCATGCATATAGGCCTGGTGTGAGTCAGTGTGTATTTTAAGCCACCAGACCCAGTACTCAAACTGCAGTCGGCCATGTAGGAGTCCAGTGATGCAACTGCTTCACCTTCTGCTGGCCCCAATTCAATCCCTTATAGGAACTAATTTTTACTCACAACAATTTATTCAGGTTTCTGGAAACTTTAGAGCAAAGTCTCTGACTAACAGTAAGAAGAGTAGGGAAATTTTATGGTTTTGTTGCTTTAATTTTATCATAGTTTTATCAACAGTCTTAATATGTCTAGAAATTTTATTTTGCTGAATGCCCAAATTAATTGTAGTAAATCCTGTTTAATTGATCCCATAATCTCCAGTAAATTTTTGAATGGCCCTAATACCTCATTTAAATAATTGTATACACTGTTCAGGTACTTCGAAATCAAAATTTGTTTTGATCTAGAACATTGTCAAACTCGGGTTTATAATCTCATTTACATCTCTTTGATAATCTATCAACTTTTTCTGACTATTTTCATTTAGAAGAATTAGCTCATATTTACTCACTTTACATCTATAAATAGGCTCAGGGCCACTATTTTCTAATCCTATGAAGAATGCGGGGCTTTTCCCTGTTGTCTCTGACTCCTTTTAAATTCATATTTGCTTTGCTCTGAAATTTAACCTCAACTTCCCATTTTCTAAATTGTGCAGGAGCTTTCTGTAGACATTCATATTACCCTGAATCTCATGCTTGCCTTCTCATTTATCTTAGATTTCCTTTTAACTTGCAATCCATTTCATGATCCAGCTTTAAAATGACTGTTGCTGAAACATATAGAGAGATCTGCAATCTCATTTAATTTCAGCCCTTATTCATCTGCTCCTCTGCACACTGTTACAACAATGTCTTATATAAAAACATTTTCTGTCAACTCTGATGATAACTTTTGGTGTCTTCTGTTTAATCAGCATTCCACCTCCCTTAAGACTCAGTATAAAACAATTTTTATGTATTTCCTTAAAACTTCTCTCCTCAGTTCTATTTATGGCTAAATTCTTATATTAAAAAACAAATAAAGTATATATGTCCTATAACTTACACAATTTTGTAATTGTTGTATATTATTCATGTGCTTTTGTCTTAGTGCCCTTGATAATTCTATCTACATTAATTTACAAAGGCATTATCATATCTCTAAATCACCATTTCTTGTCATACTTTAAAAAAATTGCCTTTTGGGGGGCAGCAGGTGGTGTGGTGGTTAAAGGTGTTGGATTCCACATGGCCAACCATGGTTTGAGTCTTGGACCTGGTGGCTTACTTCCTTGCTTTCTCTTTCTCTCTTTGGTCGAATTAAAATAATAATAATAATAATAAATGGAATTAAATGAATAAATTATTATTTTAAAAAATTGCCTTTATTGTATTTATGTTCTATAAAATATGTGAATTAATAAGATTATTCTAAAGTAACTTAAGGAGCATAATTGCAAAATTGATATAAACTTAAAATATATGTTTAAATATTTAAATATTATAAATACTTACATATTATATATATATATATATATATATATGGCATTTAGAATGTCATGACATAATTTTTTCCATGTTTTCTGTGGTAAAATGCATCATGACTTTCCCAACAACCCAATATACATAGTTAGATATTTCTATTAACCAAATATGATTTAAAAAATTAAATATAAGTCTTAATAATGTTCATTATCTATTATGACTAATAGTAATAAATTTGGTGTTATAAGGTATAGATTTAGTAAGGAATACAACGCATCCTACTTTTTCTTTGTGATGAAGGGATACCATAGAATGAGGAGAAATAGGAGAGAAAAAATGTGAGATGTATTTATGACCCTACTTATACTATCCTACTCAATGCCATTGGGAAGAATAAAATAGATCATTTTGCTTTAAGATTCCTAGAATAATGGAATATGTAGGCAACACTGAAAAGCTAAGGAAAGAGGTGCTGGATGCTGAAACCTCACCCTCTCTTTACCTCCCTGCTCTCTCAAAATGCTGGCACCTAGAGCTAAGGTTCAACAAGACTTTGCAACACTCTTCTATGCCAATTTGACGTATAAAAAAGAAAGACCCAGATATTCTGGAATGAAAACTCACCCACTAAATACCCAGTTTAGATCAGCCTACAGTGCGTTCCAAGGTCATTATGCTCAATCCTGTGTTTAGAATTTGATGTCAATTTTCTGTGTTTTGATTTGTTTTGAATATAAGCTGACAACCAAAAATGATCAGCTGTCTCAGAAAAACCTCTAACCCGAAAGAAAAAGAACAAACTAAGCAACAGCAACAACAAAAAAACAGCTGGTAGAAACAGGAGTTATACAGGAATTAAAAACTATTATCAAAATCATCAGAAATACGGTGTTAAAATATAAGGAATATTATGAAGTGAAAAAAAAAACGCTTAGAATTTAAAATATGACAGTGGAAAAGGAAAACTAAATACAAGGTTTAAAACTAAAGTTAGAATATTAAAAACATTACGCAGAAAGAGGTGATGAATGAAAGATAAAATTAATTAAATTAAAAGATCAGATTAGAAAATGCTGCATGCATGATTTAGTACTTCCAAAGGAGATTACAGAGAAAATAGAAGGAAGAAAATCATAAGCAGATTTTCCAGAACCAAGTAATGTTCATAGTCAGATAAAAGATACCACTGGGCCAGCCTTCAGCTTAGTGGTTAAGAGATCTGGATCCCTAGTGGCTGACCATGATAAACCCCCAGCCCCAGTGATCTAAAAAACATGCCAAATGTGTGTGCTTGTGTGTCTAAAGTCTCAACAGAGAGGACTATGGCATGGCCGTACCCTGTTGGGGATTGCTTTCTCTCTCAGTTTCTGTCTCTCTCTGGCAAGTGCACGTGTCCTCTTGCAATTAAAATATAAAAATATATATTAAAAATGCCACTAAGTGATTATCACACTTAATGAAAATAAACCCATACCAAATTACATTTCAAAAGCCACATAGTTGTGGAACATCAGAGTCCTAGGCACAATGAGAAGACTTAAAGTTCTATACAAAATATTAAATGTCATATAGAAGGAATTAGATACAAACATGGTTTGAAATACCTCAGTAGCAACTCTGGAAGCAAAAGGCAATAGAGAAACAACAAAAATACTCTGATAGAAAATGTTTCTGAGCAAAAAAGTTTATACTCAGAAAGCCAAGTATAAAGGTAGAATATTTTCATCATTAAAGATTTTCAAGTATTTCTCTCATACAGAATAATGTTAAGTCAGTTACAGATGATGTTGTCTCCAAGAAAGAGAGTTAAACAAGAAAAAGAAAAACAAAGATCAATAATTACAAAAAGTGAATTAAATTATCAAAAGGCCTGTGAATTGAGTTACCAGATACAGAACAAATCTAGCTACTCTTGTACTGCTGAGACCCAGAAGATAGCTAATAGGAAAACTATGTAAGATTTGCAGTGCCGTGATATCCCAGTGGTTTTATCCCAAGGAACAAATATCCAGGTGACTCAGATCAAGGTATTCCCCTGCATCTTGCTTGTAGTGACCATATATTGCTTAAGTTCTATCTCTCTTTACACTATTGCCTGGATCATCTGAGTTTATTTATTTTACCTCACACCAATGTCTTCTTTTCATTCTCCTGAGAGTGGAAGGTAGGTCATCTTGAACTTAGAGGCAAAAGATAAAAAGAAACTTATTTGTGCTGATTATATCCTTTCATTTATGAAGGCCATTTCAAAAGTGGCCCAAACTATAGCCCTGCCTAATATCTGCATATGATAAGCCCTGTCATTTTGTTGGACGTTTTGTTTGCTTTTAACAAAACAATCTGTCCAGCACTTATCAGGTGCAAAGTTGCATTATGCATAATTTTGAGAAAATTAGTCTTCTACAGTCACACTTTCTCATCTCTGAAATGCAGATAATTGCAGACCTTAATGCATAAGGGTTTTGTTTTATTAAGACTAAATGTGACTACATATACACACACATGCACACAGACATGAGGAGAAGAGGTTTTCAAGCTATTCATGAGAATTGTGTCTTATGAAAAAAGCTTTGCATGAATTTATTTTTTTTTTTTAATTTGCAATAGAACATGTGCAGTCACAGAAGGGAGACAGAGAGAGAAAGGGAAAGTGAGAAAGCAACTTTCCCAATGGGGGTGGCCATGTTATCATCTCTTCTTTGTTCTCCAGGGATTTGGGGCACACATGCACATGTGTTTTTTAAGCTGACAGGGTCTGGGACTCAAACAATGCAGTCAGTCATGTGAGATACAGCCGCCTAAACCACCATGCCATGGACCAAACCAGAATTTCAAAAAACTTTCACACCAAAATAAATTCACACTTTAATTTCATTTTCTATAAACTTCTGAAGTCCCTGTGTGTGTGTGTGTGTGTGTGTACATATACAGCTGCATATACATATACTTAGTATTTTTCTCCTTAAAACCTTTTCAAGTCTCTACAGCTACTTCCACCCCCACACCATTATGCACAAACTCTTCACATGTCATGGAAAAACCCGCATGCTGTGAATTCTGATGTTTCTCTGAAGGTATCTCCTATTGTTTGCCAACCAAACATGAGTCACAGGAAAGCCGACGTCAATCTTCAGGAACGTTTCTACCTTGCCTCACAAACAGCAATTGTGCCTTTTAAATTCAAGTGATGTGCTCTCACTTACAACCATTCTTCTCATACTGTGCACACAGTTGGATGAGGTAAAAGGTCTCGTATGCCCTTTACACATTTCTATCCATGAACTTACGGCATACTCTTATAATTTTTTCATTTAATTTTATTTTTTATTATTGTTTTTACCACCAAACAGAATAATAATAATAAATAGATAAATAAATTAAATTAAATTAATTTTTTTTTAAAAAAAGGAAGTGGATGAGTATGGAAGATTTACTACTAAGCAAAGTAACTCAGTCTATGAAAGAGAGACATAGTATGTCCCCATGCAATATATCGAATGTCTGCACTCTATGACAGAAACTGAAATATTGGATGATAATTTATTTATTTATTTATTTATTTATTTGGAGAGTTTTTTTCGCTATAGGGCGTGTGTGCTCGCCAGACAGACAGAGGAGACATAGAGACAGAAAGCGAGAAATCACCCCCCAGGGGGGATGGTCATGCCGCAATCCCTTCTCCTCCATTCTTCTCTCAGGATCTTGGGCACGCACGCACACGTGCCCGGCATGAGTTTTAAGCCACCGGGTCCAGGACGCAAACCATGGTCGACTACGTGGGAGTCCAGCGACATAGCCATTACGCTAACTGCTGGTTCCTTGGATGATAATTTAAAACACTAGGCAGTATGGGAGAAGGGTAGGAAAAGGCAGAGAGTCGGAGGGAATCAATCAATGGGAAAAAAGGAGAAAGCAAAACACTTAAGGGACACAAAATTAGAAAATTACCTGTTGATGATAACGTGTATGATAGTATCTTTGATTGAGCTAATATACACTGTATTCAGGGTGGGTAAATTCATTTTTTATGCTCTAATGAAATAAAGTGATTATATTTAAAAAAATAAAAGAAGAAAGTTGAGGCTAGAGATTAGTGGTAGTGATGGTGGTGTAGATGGTGACCCAAATATCTCTAAAAGTAATATATTATTGTTAAAGTAACAGAACTTCCATATTCTGGTGCTGAAAATGTGGATTTCTTAGCCAATAGGAAACCCATTGGAAGAGGGATTACATGTTTCTGTAAGTAAATTAAAGTGTTCTATTTTGTAACAATAATTTATCCTAGTTTACTTTTATTGGGCAGTTTCATACTTACTGAGTCTTAAGAACAATATTTAGGGACCAGCAGATGGCATAATGGGTACATTGCTGGACTCCCATGTAGTTGACCAGGCTATGAGTCCTGGATCCAGAAGCTTGAATTCACACAGATTGCATGTGCATGTGTGCCCATGATCCCGAGAGAAGGGAGGAGAAGGAATTGCAGCATGGCAATCCCCTCCCTGGGAGAGTGATTTCTAGATTTCTGTCTCTATCTTTCTGATGAGCACATGTGCCCTATAACAAAAACCTCTCAAAATATATAAATATTGTTTATGATTTTTTTGTTTGATTCTATTAATTCCTGTTATGTTACAGATGAAGAAACTGAGGAATAAGATTATAAGAAAGCTGACTCAAAATCAATAAGGTAATAATCTATGAACCTGTTATTTGAACTTGGTAAATTATTGTTTTGATATTCTTAACAAAGTTGTAGAGATTATGGAATTTGGAGTCAAAATATGTGTAAGATATAGGAAGTGAAAAAGTGTATTAACCTGAGGACAGTAGGTGGCATGGTGGTTAAGGTGCTAGATTCCCACTTGCCCAAACATGGTTTGAGTCCTGGATCTGGCAGCTTGCTTTCTCACTTTATCTCTCTTTCTCTTTGTGTTTCTCTTTGGTGACCACACATGCCCTGTAGCCAATTAAAAAATAATAATGATGAGAAATAAAATTAAATAAATATTTTTTTTAATGTGTATTAATCCAACCAAAATGAGAAACAACTTTTCAAACTTAACTGATTCTAGCCATTAGTTGCTAATCAATTTTAGGTTTTGAGATTCTTGGACCTTTTATTAAAAGTCTTTACCATTTTCTAAATAGGAAGTTCAAGCTAGTTATTGCAAAGATGCAGGCCATATGGTATTAAATCAGAAGTCTTATGAATTATTTGGAAGCTTCTTTTGATCTCAATGTGAAAACAGCATGATCTCATAGTGTGTCAATCCTCTGGATTTATTTTGGAATCTTAGCCTATTTAAAATAACTTTTTGTTTTCTTGGTTCCTAAACATCAAAATTAAAAGGCCTTAAAATTCTTGATAACTGACACTTATAGAAATGATGGGCTCTAATTTTAGCTTTGGCAAAAATTATATAATTAAAATGGAATTATGTATTACATTGTTTGCTAATCATATTTCCTCACAATAGCAAAAATGTTTCATTTTGCATCAGTAAGATCACAGAGCTCTTAATAAGAAAAGTGACGTCCTATTGTATCCTCAGCTGGTGAGACATTACCAAGAGTATTATTTTCTACTGAAAGTACACACTTTGAAAGGATTGTTTGAAAACTTCCAGAGAAAAGCATCGATGATGACATGAGGATTAGAAACCTGTCATATTAAATGTGTTTAAAAGCATACACACACTTAAAATAGAAAATATAAATGTGACAGGAAAGTTGATTTCAAATTTTTGAAGTACAGTCATCATATAGAAGAATTAATTACTTTCTGTGTGGCCTCAGAATAATAGGACAAAAATGAATGCATAAAAAGCTCCAGGTTGTCTAATTTATGACCATTTAAAAAAGAAAATGACTGCCTCCAAAATTAAAGCTGCCAAAACCATTCTTTAATTGATTAATTCACTAATCTGTGGACCACATTCTGGAGCTTCTCAGTGGCAGGTACTGTTCTAATATGAATATAAAAAGCTGCAGTCTTTCGGATTTGAAGAAATTCAAAGGTAAAGCCAGGAGCATAGATGTAATGTAAGAAATGAGAGTAGATAATGAAGAGTACCTAGGGAGGGGCCAGCCCATAGTCTTGTGTTTAAGAGATCTGGATCTCACATGGCAAACAACAGTTTGAATACTGGCCTCCAGTAGTTTGAAAAACACACTGGAGCGTGTGTGTGCAAAAATTCTGACAGGATGGAGAAATGGAGGAAAAGACCATGCAGTGTGACCATGCCCCATAGGGAGTGCTTGGGGCATGTCTCTCATGTTTCTCTCCCTCTTGCTCTTTCTTTCTCAATCTGGTGAGCTCACATGCCCTCTTGCAATTAAAAAAAAATGCCTGAGGTTGGATAGAATTATTGTACACAGTATGGCCAGGAAAGGTGTCAGACATAAACTAAAAGCTAAAATATAAGGAGTTATGAATGTGCTATGGAATAAATTATGTCATCCCTGATATTCATATGTTAAACTACTAATGCCCAGTATGATAGTATTTAAAACAGAATCTTTGGAAGGTATTTAGATTTAGATGAAATCATTAAGATGGGGCAAGTAGATTTACAAAACAGATACTACAGTGCTTGATGTCTTGTCTCTTCACTATGTGAAGATAGCAATGAGAATGAGAGTATCTGCCATCCAGGAAGACAGTGTTCAACAGAACCCAACCATATGGGTTTCGTATTCTAGCCTACAAACCCAAAGAGACAAATTTCTATTGTTCAAATCACTCGGTATTTTATTAAGGCAGTCCAAGTTAAGATACTATGCTAATTTCCACAGGACAAATGAACCAATATAAACAGAGACCAAGAGATGGTGACCTGCTTGGAAAATCATGGGAGATAAAAGATCAAGGCTGTATTTCAATGACTGAGAGAGAGACATGCGTTGGGGTCTCAGACACAGGCAGTTGCCTACATTGGCTCATAGGAAAATGTCTCCAATTGACAACCTGCCATCCAAATACTTTAAAAAGAATTCTTCCATTGAAAATTATTGTCTGGGATGTAGTGTAATATATGTGTTATGTAAGCCTGGGTAAATATATTATTTCCCAAAACAAGGAAAAATAAGGAAATTTAATAACCATATGGCAGTTTGTATTTTCAAGATGGCAGCAACATGATCTTCGTCTGATCTGCTTTCCCAAAATGTGCCATTAGCACTGCTCCCACTGAAAGAATTGACTTATATGTCCTCCAGAAATTCTGAAATCCAGTGAAACTGACATCATATGAATTCCACAGCTAGATGCTAGAAAGAAATATGCTTTCTGCTTGGTCTTATCAGGACATTTTTCTTAAAACACAACTACCATGATTTGAAGAAACCTCAGTCACTCCAAGACATATGAAAGAGAAAGCCTTCGAAATCATTCCAGCCCCAGCCTAATTTGACAGAACCACTAGCAATATACTGAGTGACAGCTACTCAAATGAGATCCATCAGCATCCGGGAATAAAAGAGAGAAAAGTAAAATAAATCTTATTGTTTTAATCCATACATTTTTTTTTTTCAGGAATAAGGAACTGAAAAAATACACACAATTTCTGGTATACTAAGTTATACCTAGTTAGTAATACCTAATTTAGTCCTATGAATGTGTGTTGTAAGATAGAAACAGAGGCAAAATAATTTTCAAAAAATATTTTAAAAATAAAATAATTCAGAAAGTTCTAGAATTTCAATGTTTTTTGTACATACGCTTCTTTTAAACTTTATTGTTGTTACTTGAACGTCCCTTTATACTTTATTTGAAGCCACCTTGCAGTAGATATTTGTTGTAGCTCTTTAGTAGCACTACAGAACTCAAGTGGATTTTCCAGTAATCATCTGCCATTGTATACTATAATCCCTTACTATTGATTTCCTTATCCTGCTTCATGTACCATGCTTTTCTTTTGTATTGATTTGTACCTTTATATTGCTAATACGTTTTGATATGTTTTAGATTTCTTTATTTCTTATCGCATGCTCTGGATTGCCATGTGACATATTAGTACACAGAATTTCAAATCATAAGTATGAATAATGTGATAATAAATAGGGAATGTTTCAAACTCATTAAGTGTTGTTTATTAAATATAGCCAAAATATTTAAAAAATAATTTTAAAAGCAATTATATAGAAACATGTGTGTGTTTAAGTATATATACACACATATATATATATACTTACATATATATATATATATTTCAACTCTATAGCAAATGCTTATTTTAAGGTTAAAAATACAAGTTTCCTATAGAGTGACTGAGATATTTGGAATGAGAAAGATTTAATATGATGTGGCATTTATAAAACATAGAAGCAATTTCTCGGGAAGACATTTTGAAAACCATGCAAATACAGGTATTGAAACTGTATCATGCGTTCCATTTCTATTGAAAGATATAATACTTAATCATAGTGTATCTGTGACTTGAAGTATATACTCTCTTCTATAAAAGAATATACTAGAGAAAGGTACGATACTTAAAATTACACAAAGTAATATATAATCTGTTCTTTCTAATTGACTCACACCAAGGGGAATAGAGTATGACATCCCAATAAGGTCACAATAAAGTTTCATATCTAAACTTCTAGAACAGCTCTTTGTATAACTACGAGACTAAAATTCAGATACGTGTGAAGTAAAATGCACTTAAAATTAGGAATATAAAAATAAATATTGAATAATTGAAAGTAGTTAAGTGATGAGTAGAAAAAAATTTCTGCCATATTTTATTTCCTTATAGCAGTATATTTCAACCCTCTCTTGTACATAAGTGGATCAAATTATAGGAATATATAAATATCAATGACTAGATTCCATTCTCAAAGATTATTTCAGTCAGTCTAGTTTGAGCACAGTTCTCAATATTTTAAAAAATACTTCATATGATTTTTTGTTTATTACTTTCAGCAGGCAGAGTGAGAGAAATAGAGCCCCAACAGGGACTAATGCCATGATTTAACTCCCTCCCCCAAGTCTCAGGCAACCATGGACTGTGGGTATGTACATGCCCAGGGTACTCAGGAAGGTCTCTGGACATGAATCTGGAACCCTTCCATGTGGATCAACCTCAGAGAGCATCATGTTTTACCACTGTGCTGCCATCCAGCCACTCCATGTGAGTTTAATATTCAGTAGGAGCTTAGAATTAAAACATTTATATTATCATTGTTTCATAAAATATGGTCTAAAAATCTGTTTTTTTTTTTTGTGGAAGGAAAGAAAAATAGAATGAGTTCCATTTAAAAGTAAGTTAACAAGGTCATATATCTTCCTTCCTTCCCTCCTTTGCCATGGTGTCACTATGAATCACATAGATATATATCCTTATACCACTGAGTTGGCACTCTTATTCATGAGCATAAGGTATACCACACCTTTATGCAGAGAATGGTTGTGTTCTGTGTGGTTGATCATGGTCTCTTGTCTCCAGTCATTTACCATGAAAAGAACTCCCCACAGTAGACTCTGGTCCTTCACCCAGGGCCCAGAAAGTGTGATAGTTAGATAGCAACTGGATCCATGTCAAACTGGCCTTTGAATTTGTAGAGTAAGTAATACAGGTTTCAAACTTCTAAAAAACTCTAAACCAAACAATTTCTGAATTTGAAAAAACATAGCATTATTATAACAGCAAATCAAGTTATAAATTTGATAAAAATTCCTAGCTCAAAGTCCCTAAAAATATATAAGTTTTCTTTATAATTAATCTCTCAAGAGGGGCTTATATCATGTAATTTTGCAAACTTCATTTTACTATAAAACTCTTTGTTTCAGGAATTATCTCTAATAATCTGTTTCAGCAGAACATACTATGAGAATATCCAAAGTGTATAATGAACAAGTAATAAAATATTAAATCTCTATGAAGCTATATTAGAATTATAAATCACTTATTGATATAGCTTCCATATTCTTATCAATGAAAGAACAACAGCTTTTTAAACTTTTGAGAAAAAATGTTGAATATTGCAGTATCATAGAAAGCAAAATATTGTTCATATGCTAGATATTTGGGTTAGTTTAAATTATAAAAATGAAGAGAGATGTAATCTGAGCTTGCAAAAAATAATTGAATTGAGGCATACCTTACCTGTCACATAGTTCACCCATTTATAATTTCATGAACATTTAGAAAATTCACCAAGTTTTGAAACTTTCCCTATAAATCAGCTTTAGAATATTTTTATCACTCTGTTAAGAGGCCTCATTCATGTTCATTGCTGATCTCACTCTGCCCCATTCAAGGTAATCAGCAACCTACTTTCTGTGTCTAATGATTTGCCTCTTCTGGACATTACTGAAATGAGATCTTATAATACATAGGCTCTTATATCTGATTTCTTTCATTGTGCAAAATATTTTGGTTCCTTTATATAGCGGTATATATACATAGTCTGTCTTTCTATGCTCAATTCTATTCTATTGTGTGTATTTACACATGTTTATCTACTCACCAGCTGATGTACAAGAAGTTTGTTTTCATTCTCTGGCTATCACAAATAATGATGGCAGAAACACTGGTGTTTTTCCGATTGTTTGTTTTGATTAGACAGATTTTTGCTCTCCATTGTGTGCCCTCACTGGAGAGACAGAGTCAGAAAAGCAAGAAATCATCCCATGGGGGGGTGGATGGCCAGGCCACAATCCCTTCTCTTCCATTTTCCTCTCAGAATCTTGGGCACCTGGCATAAATTTTAACTCTATTAAAATAATCAATTGACTACATGGGAGTCCAGTGATGTAAACATTCCGCCATCTACTGGTTCTGGTGTGCAGGATTTTGTATGGATACACAGCAGGGTGGTAATTGGTTGCCCAATATGTAAATGAAGGATATATTTTGGACCAGTAATTGATTCTTTTGTCAGGGGGCGTTAACCAGGGGTGGAGCTTAGGGGCGGATTACTGCTGGGACCTGATTGAGAAGCTACTTGTGGATGTTAGCTAGGTTGGGGAGTGGAGGGGCAGATTGTTTACTCCCAGAACAGGGAAGTCCGGAGGTCATTATGTGAAAGTCATTTTGGTGCATGTGACTCTCCACAATCTCTCATGGGTAGGAATTTAAGAGTAATATTGCTGGATTATGAAGTAGCCTAACTTAATGGCATTTTAGTCCTTTGGAAAATATAACTAACTATCATATACATAAAACATCATTATAACGACTATGGGAGTGGACCACATTAAATTCTATGATAGCAAAGCTACAGGCTCAAGGAAGAAGTTAATACTTGAGTTGAAAGTATATGGGTAGGTAAGAATTATTTTGGGAAAAGGAATAGATAAGATTATTTAAATCAAACCTGACAGGACAATTAAAGCCATAATTTGTGGAATACCATGATGAATACCTGAAAGAATGTTAGGTGATGCCCTTAGAGAACAGGCAAAGGGAAATAGGCTCTGGTCATGGCTATACAGTTTGTTAGACTGTCCGAAGTTCAGGTATCTATGCAGGCTATATTTGCTCCAAGGAAGCATTTCCTTTTTTTGGCACAAAGATACTATCAGGTAGGCCTTCTATCTACTTAGGGTATCTTAAAACTCATCCATGTGGAGCTAAGTGCTATGCTTTTAAAAGTTTTGCAAAAGGGCATTATATAACCTAGCTGTGCTGGGTTACATATCATTGGAATGAATTTCAGTTTTTTTATTTTGTACTTTCTCCATTTAACTCTTGTCTAGCAACACTCTGAAAATTAGAATGTTTGCCTGATGCCCTAAGGAAGGCATGAAGCTTCTCTTAGCCTGGGGCATGGTAGTTTTGCTGTAGCCCACAGTGGGAAGAGTCTGTTACTCCTTCATGAAGCATGGTGAAACAAGGAAAAGGAAGTCATTGCCAGGTTTGAAAAGAGCTAGTAGCATGTGCATTTGAAGCAGTCGCCACAAGCTAGAAAACAGCTTTGATTTTCACAAATTGTGAAAGGAGAGAGCATATCAAGAGATTGAGCCTAGAATCTAGGAAAGCAATGATGAGAGCCAACCATAGGCACAAATGTGTGGAAGAAAGAGTCTATATTTAAGAACTATTTTGGAGATAAAGTCTCATGGCACAATGAAGAACGGGAAAATATCTAAAATGATTTAGTTTATTTGTTTTATTTAGTAGCTGAGTTCAGGAGGGACAATTTCACTAAGATATAAAAAGGGGGAGAAAAATATATTTGACAGGACAGTTTGGATGATAAATGTTACAGTGCATAGTAAAAGAACAATTGTATATATCATAACTTGAACTCTTACTACTTTTATGCGCAGTTACAATTGAGGGATTTGAGAGTATTGAAAACCGTTTCAATAGAAATTATAGAATGACAAGCATTACAGATATAACAAATTATATCTGTATAAAATAAATTATTAATAATAAGAGAAGAAAAACTATCTAAATATGTCATCCAAATGTGCGTTGATTCAAACTGGAGATATTATAATATAAGTAGGAAAGTTATAAATAATAGTACAATCTTTCCAAAATGTGTGCAATATGTAGAGATAGAATAATGTACTCTTAACAAGAATTGATGGGTAATTTAAAAAATAAATGAAGAGAAGAAAATTCTAAATCATAAGCTCCAAAAATTGAATAAGAGTTAAGAATGATAAACATTTGTAAAAATATTTTGATGTATCCTCTAACTAACTCAGCTAAAAAAACAAGCTTGCAGTTAATAGGGGTCCATCCTTCTAAGAGGATAGCCACAATGACTCTTCACAAAAGTTATTCTTTTTTTTTTTTGAGAGGTTTTTTGTTATAGGGCGCGTGTGCATACCAGACAGACAGAGAGAGACATAGAGACAGAAAGCGAGAAATCAGCCCCCAGGGGGATGGTCACGCCACAATCCCTTCTCCTCCATTCTCCTCTCAGGATCTTGGGCACGCACGCACATGCGCCTGGCGTGAGTTCTAAGCCACCGGGTCTGGGACGTGAATCACGGTTGACTACGTGGGAGTCTAGTGACATAGCCATTACGATAACTGCTTGTTACCCACAAAAGTTATTCTAATAAGATGGAAGAAGCAGATGCAAATATTTAAAGTTATTTTGCAAAATAAATGCAGAGTATAGAGGAGGAAATCAGGGAGAAAAAGTGGAGAGGTAAGACATTTGTGGGACCCAGAAGTGGTTTATTACCTGTTGATAATAACATGTATAGTATTTCCAACAGGATTGGTCTGAGGTGTATTTCATGTTGGGTAAATTCTCTTTATAAGCCAAATAATGTATAGCAATTGAATATTTAAATAATAATAATAATAAAATGAAGGACCAGCAGATGGTGTAATGGTCACATTGCTGAACTTCCATGGGGTTGACCACAGTTGGAGTACCATGCCAGGCACGTTTGTGTGTGCCCAAAATCATGAGAGGAGAATGGAGGAGGAGGGATTGCAGTGTGTCCATGCCTACCGGAGGTGATTTCTTGCTTCCTGTAACTCTGTGTCTCTCTGTCTTTCTAGCAAGCACAAGCACCCTATGGCAAAAATCTCTCAGAAAAGAAAAGAAAAGAAAAAAAGAAAAAAGAAAAGAAAAGAAAAGAAAAGAAAAGAAAAGAAAAGAAAAGAAAAGAAAAGAAAAGAAAAGAAAAGAAAAGAAAAAAAGAAAGAAAGAAAGAAAGAAAGAAAGGGAGGGAGGGAGGGAGGGAGGGAGGGAGGAAGGAAGGAAGGAAGGAAAGAAGGAAAGAGAGAGAGAGAGAGAGAAAGAAAAAGAAAGAAAGAAAAAGGAAGGAAGAAAGAAAGAAGAGAAGAAAAGGAAAAGAAAAAAACTGAGTCGTGAGTTCCCGCACTTCCCATTGACTGTCAAGGAACACAAATATTCTATCCTATTCTTCTAGGAAATAAAAAAAATGATGAGATTTTCTTTGAGAAGCATCTTTTTACTTTTTATCCTATTCATCAAATTTCATACTCAAATGATGACAATGTCAATGGACTTTGGTGCTTAAATTTCATTCATACTCATCACCTATTAATTCCTATTTCTCTGTATCAAGCCCTCACGATGCACCACTTAATTCATTGTGCAGACCTTCTCCTGTGATCCTTCTTCACCACTATTTCAAACCACCCTTTACAATATAGACATAATCATAATTCATGATCTTTTTAAAGTAAAATCTGACGCACATCATTTTTCATATCCAAACCTAGAGAGATGTTGCCTACAAATTAGAACTGTAAAATATTTTTAAAAATTATTTGATTATAGCACAAATAATTATGGATAATAAAACAAAAATGTTGAAATCATTTATAGGAAATTTATAAAAAATCAGGATATTAAGGAAATGTAAATAAATGAATAAAGATTCATTTAACAATTGCAAAAGTCAGTAGTATAAAGATGGAACATGCACTTTTCAATTTATATATTTGACAAGATATTCAAATCATAGAACTATAAATAGCTCCTACAAAGCAATGAGATTCAGAAAAATATATTTTAGTTATTTAGGTAATATGGTTGAATAGGCATGCCATAACTGAAATTAGCAAAAACTTAATAAAAATATATTCATTAGAAATTATGGAAATACAAATTAATATTAGAATGAGATATACCAGTGTGCATTCACCAGAATTGCTAATATTTAAAACAGAAACAGTGAAAATATAACTGAAACATTTTGAACACTGAAAAAACAATGTGGCTTTGTATGCTAATATTAAACATACATGTGTACTGCAAGCCCCACCAGTTTCATTGTGAGTGTGTGTGCATACATGTGTGGGTATCTCTTAATGTATGCACATGTTTGTGTAGAATTAATTACAATTAATAATTATATTTATAATTAGTATTTAATTATGTATAGTATATATACATAATACTAATATAATACACAATACATACTATAAATAATTATGTATATATACATAATTCTTTATAGCAATGTTATTTGTGAGAGCCAAAAATTTTAAAAGCCTAAATGCTTCCCAGTAATGGAATGGATGCATTTTATTACCTTTAGACAATGGGATGTCACTATGCAGAATTGTAGGCTAAAAGATAATATGCAAAAGAAGCTACACACAAAACAACACACACTTTATGATTCTATTCCCTTAAAGTTCAAAAACAGACCAAACAGATATAAGGATTTGGGCATCAAAATAAAGGTCTCTTTAAGACAGAGGCAAGAAAGGGGTGGCAATTGGAAAAAGACATGAAGAAGCTTCTGGAATGTTGACAATATTTTATTTCCCAGCACATTGAAGTTTCAAGGTGGGTTGCTCTGGAATAATGCATTGAGCTTAGATGTTTTGTCCATGTTTTTATTTATATATGCTACTAAAAAGTTGAAAATATACCGGAGCCATATGGTGGTACAGCAGTGGAAAGTGATGTTCTAGGGGGCTGACTCATATGAAAAGGTCCCCAGTTTGGATCTGGAGACCCCCCTGAGTGTGCCAGGCACTACCTGCCCCAGGGCTGGTTGAAGCAGGCAGTGGAACACAGAATCAGGATTTATATGAAGGTATATCTCCCTGTCTTGTTCTCTGTCTCTCTCACCCACAGAATACATAAACTTTAAGGAAAACTGTATAAAAATACAAAAATTCATTTAGACTATAGAAAGTAATATTTATGCATTTCTACAAATGGAGGTTTGAAGATTAAGATTTATGTACCCTACATATATTCATGACTATAATAATTTATCCTCAATCTATGCCCTCTTATTAAATAATAGTTTAGGTAATATTTGTTGAACACTTACTATAAGGGAAAGAAACGTTTTAAGACTCTACAAATATGAGTAGGTCTTCAAAAGTTAATGGGAAACATGCATTTTGAAAAAAAATACTATCCATGGATTTCTAAAGTTTTTGCATCAAAATATACTCATACTTTAATTCTAATATTCTTCATGAACTCATCAAGTCCCCTCGTACACAGTCATTTAAACCTCACAACAACCGAAGGATATGGGAAGTATTATAGTCCTAACGAATGAAGAAACCAAGACACAGGGATATTATATAACGTCACGGTTAAAAACCTAATTAGTATCACAGTGAGAACTCACATCCTGGGAGCTTGCTGAAGGTTAAATCTGTTTAACCATGATAGTGTCCCTTGGCGTATATCTTCTAATCATCAGCAGAAAAGGAAAAGAATATTGAGAGAGTTGTTTTGTTTTGTGTTTTCCTTACAGTTAATTTCTAACTCAGAGGGAAGCTGACTGTTCGAGGTGAGAAGCATAGGTACATGTGAAACGCACCTCTGGACTAGAAAATTCTACAACTACAGAGAGTTTACATGGCAGGGACTCAATATTTCTCTCTGATTGAGAAGAAAATAAAACAAAGTAAAGGCGCACAAGAATGAGCAAATTGTCTGGAACAACACATGACCTCCCAAAAAAAGAACCTGTGGAGTATTATTGTCAAAGCTGGATAAGAAACACAACAGAAAAAACACCTAAATTTCACCCAAACACATTGTGTTATTGCCAACATGTTAAGATAGCTAATTCTTATGTTTTTAGAAATATTCCAAAAGATAGAAAATATTAGAAAACTGCCAAACTCATTCTATAGGTCTACCAAGATGCTAAGCAAGATATTGAGTCTGAAATAAAGTAGAAGATATTCCATTGTAGTAAATACACACACACACATGCAAACACATTTCACAATCCACCCACAGTCCCACATAAAAGAAAACTCTTTGTGGTAAGTAAATCTGTAAACAAGTTAAAATACATGTGGGCTGGCAGATGGCATGGTGGTTAAAGGTGTTGTATTTCCACATGTCAGACTGCAGTTTAAGTCCTGGACCTGGTGGCTTGCTCTCTCTCTTTCTCTTTCTCTCTCTGTGGTCAAATTAAAATAATAATAATAATAATAACAAAAATAACAACAAATGAAAATAATTAAATAAATACTTCTTAAAAATAACGTGTAAATGTCGGTTTGGTTAAAATGCAAAACAAAAACCTTGTTTCATGTACAGAACAAAGGATTAGTATAGATTCAATATAAAATAGCACTACAAAATATTACAAAAAAAGGTCAAAACAATTAAAAGGAAGTAAGGATACGCACAGGAATTTTAAAACTACAGATGGAAGAAAAATATGTGAAAAGCTACTCCATCTCAGTAATAAGCAGAATAATGAAAAGTAAATCAATGATAGATATATTGACAAAAAATGTAAAGGTTATTAATATCCATGTTACCAAAGCTGTGGAAATTAGAACTCTCCTAAGATATTGCAAGGAGTTCTAGCAGCTTTTCTAGCAGCTAGAAACCAATTGGGTAGCTTCATGAATATTTTAAAATTATAAGCCCTTAGGTGCATCTACACACACATGCACACACACGTATATAATTTTTTTCAAGGACTTATCCCTGTCTGCGCTAAAATATCAGTACATATCAGGAAAATGTTGTTTCATTTCTGCAGAATGCTGTGGCATCTGTTGTAGAAATTAGGTTCTGAGAGCAGACATAAAGTGACTATTGACTAACAACCAGCATTATTTGTGAAAAATATCAAAGAAGGTTTCACTTACAGCTTATGTAACATCTGTCAGAAGTCCAGCATAAAGCATATTTTCCTCTAGTTTAAAGCAGTTTTATATCCAGTTGATCACTAACTTCCATTACATTTGGAAGTCCCGTGACACTAAAACTCCTACTTACAGACACTAGAACCCTACTCATTATAGTGGTTGGGAAGATGCTCTTACCAGTCAAGAATTAGGATCAGAGTCCACTGAGGGCATATAACAAACTCACACTCACATTAAAGCACATGCAAATTTACTTGATGGTGGGCAGCAAAGAGTTATACTATTTAAATTAACTACCTTTTGTTATCCAAGTTTTGGGGAGCTCAAACAACTCTTATCTCTTATATTATTAAATATGGAGAATTACAAGTTATTTAATTCAAAATATGTTTAAACTCTGGTGCATGGAAAATTGTGAAGTACATAAAAGAAATCCTGTAGAATTATACACAGTATTAGAGAAAGTATTCCTCCACAAATTATTTAGAGATCAACATAGATTGTAGGTCAATATATAGAGCATGGTTCCATTTAATAAATGCACATCTCAAAGTCCCAGTTCGAACAATAGGCAGTAGAACAGCTTAGCAAATGGTCCTCAGTGGTTAGGCCTCTGATGGGAACTGAGATTGAATAAGTGCCTTAAGATACACTGTCGGGAACCAGCAGTTAGCGTAATGGCTATGTCGCTGGACTCCCACGTAGTCGACCGCGGTTCGTGTCCCGGATCCGGTGGCTTAAAACTCACGCTGGGCGCATGTGCGTGCGTGCCCAAGATCCCGAGAGGAGAATGGAAGAAAAGGGATTGCGGCGTGACCATCCTCCCTGGGGGGTGATTTCTCGCTTTCTGTCTCTATGTCTCTCTCTGTCTGTCTGGCGAGCACACACGCCCTACAGTGAAAATCTCTCCAAAAAAAAAAAAAAGATACACTGCCACATTTTCTCCAAAAATCCTATACCATGACCTTTCCATGGACACTTATATCCCTTGATGACCTCACCCTTCTCATTAGTTTAAATGCTAAGTCTTGACATTTCCAAAATATTTATAATGCAGTCCCTGATCCTATGGCCTCCACATCTGTAGTCCTCTAATATCTCATTGAAATCTACCACTTTGATGAAGAATAAACACCCCAAATTTAATATGCAAAAAAGAACAAGCTCCTGATTGTTTCCCTTCAAACTTTCCCACCTACAATCTTCCCCAAGGCAGTAAATTTAAGGCTGTCCTTCAATTTCAAAGAGGAAATATTTCAATATAATCACCACTCGGTTTGCAATTTTTACTGGTTCCCTTTATTTATTTATTTATTTGTCTGTCTGTTTATTTATTTATTTATTGTTATGGAGAGATAGAGACTGAGAGGGGGAGAGAAAAGGAGAAAGCATTTGAGACAGGGGTGGGTTGTTGGTTCTTGTTCATTGTTAAGAAATATTTTTGTTATAGGGTGCCTGTCTAACTGGAGATGCAGACAGAGACAAAGAGAATGTGAGAAACTACCCCTCCTGCCCATAGAGGATTGCTACACTATAATCCCTTCTCCTCCATTCTCTTCTCAGGCTTTTTTGGCATGCATGCACATGCACTGGGCAGGACTTTCAAGCTGCCGGGTCCAAAATTCAAACCATGATCAATCATGTGTGAATCCAACACCTTAACCACTACACCACCTGCTGGCCTTGAGAGAGATTTTTGGACAGTCTCTCCAGGCTATGATCTCCCTGCCCCAGCCTCCCAGGTAGCTAGGACCACTGGGACCCACCAGCTTACTCCAAACCAAGCCCAGGCTTTCTACATGGTCTCAGTCACCAGAGTGGTTCCTACTGCTTACTCCACCATAACAGGGCTGGTTCTACTTTCTAGCATGACTTTGAAAGAACTGCAGCTATCTTACTTTGTCTGCCTCTCAAACTGTAGTTTTGTTGTTCTGTTCCTCCTCCCTATTCTATAAATTATTAATTTCTTTCCTTTGTGAAAATTCCTTCTTTTTCTCACTTTCAGACCCCTCAACTAATTATTCTTTTCAAATCAATATCATCTTTTACACCAAAATTGATTTGGTTATTCACTCCCAAAGCAATTTGTGCTTCACATAAAACCAAAATTTCAATATTTATTCAATATCTTTATTCTCTGCAATGCTAGATATTCTAACAGAATTAAGATAACATCAGTTATATTAATGGCCATGAGTCATTTACTTCCTGCTATCAAGAAATGGTTTCCTAAATGAATTAATAGTTTCATTAGTGTACCACAGATAAAATAACTGACAAAAAATAAAGTCATGTATCCAAGTAGGTACTCTAGAAAGAGATGGCACTCTAGATTTTAAGTTATTTGCGAATGAGCAGGCACTGTGAATAAATAGAATGGAAAATGATCAAATCATAACCAGAGTTAGAACAATTAATTATCTATATAGAGCTAATTGTTTAGTAATTCCACACTATTTACAGACAATATTCTGGGTAAGTTGACAATATATAAGCTTTAGAATAAACTGGGCTTACATGCATGCATGCCCAAACATCCTAATGGGAAGACAGAGTGGAGAGGAAAGAACTGTGGTGTCTCCAGAACCCATTGGGGGTGTTTCCTTCCTTTCTCTCTTTCTCTAGGGAGCACATGAAAAATCTAGCAAAAAAATAAAATAAAATAAAATAAAAACCCTCAATACACAATAAAACATATTGAATGCATAAAAGTCCAACTAAGTTGCATTTATTTTCTTTTACTATAAAAGTCTGTGCTTTTGTTAAACATTTAAACAAGATACAGGGCTTCTATAGTAATCATCAATGAAAAGGACAAAGGTTAAAAAGATGATTATCTTCTACAATTCTTTCTCCTTACATTTGACACTCCTAAATATCACGCTAAATTATTTTATTATAATAATATTTTAATATTACATGGAATTACATATATCTGTACTGTGTATTACATTTCATTTTCCAGCATGATTACCATGCATATCAGTGAAGACAAAGACATTACTATCCACATCATCATCATCAAGTAGCTTTTCATCATTTTTTTCACATTATTATTATTTATTCTCAAATGCAATATGTACATGATAACTTGTTCAATTTACCTACTTGTAAGTATTCCCCCATTATGAAATTAAATAAAAATGCATTTGTACCTTTAATGGGACCTTAACACTCACCACTTTTCCTATACAGAGGACCAGATTTATTTAGAGCTGAAAGAACTTACAGAATAATATAAGGCTGAATCAGAAAATAAAAATAAAAAGCAGAGATGAGAGTATGGAACAAGGTAAGGGGTTAATAAAAGTAGAACCACGGATAGGATTAAAGTTAGGAAACGTGTAAATAAGGAAAGCCACTGACTGAACAGCCGAAAGCCACTCTGAACAGAAGGAAGCTTAAATAAAATCAGATGACTGATTTTTCAAAATTTTTTCTCCCCTTCTTGCGTAAAAATAGAATTTTATCTAGGCATTTGACCAACCAGCTAAAGTCTCTGTGTTCTTGGCTTACTTTCCAAAATGGTGTTTACATGTACATCACGATTGGACCAATAGTATATGAGTGGGCATATTGTGTGATAGTTCTGGGTAACTGAAACTTCAAGTTTAGCCCTTTTTCCTGAGTTTGTCATTTTTCCCTCTCATAAGCTTAAGAGAAGAAAGCAATATAGTTAGTTATTATTATTGTTTTCATTATCATTGTTACTATTATTTCCAGAGGGCGTTTGGGTGAGAGAGACAGAGGAAGAGAAAGAGAAAAAGAAAACAATCTTCTATGCAATGTGATCATGCCACAATACTTTTCCCTCCCTTCCTCCCTTTGCATCAGGATTTTGGCATGTGCTCATATGTGCCCACATGTTTCAAGCCACTGGGGCCAGGATTTGTCCCACAGGTAGCCATGTTGTTGCAGGATGGCTTCTTGGTGTTTCAGACAAAGAACTGAAGTAAGCATGCCAATAGCAAACGGAAAAGATAGCTTATTAAGTAGAAGTGAAGGTATTCTCCTGAGAGATAGGAGTGGGCCTGAGTAGACAAAGAATGATTCAAAAAATCCAAGTAGTTGCATTCAGTGAAGTTTAGAATTTTTAATCTAGGTTAAATTGTTTGATCACTGGCTGGACCCACTGATTGTTCTCATCCCACTGGTTTCTCAAATGTGACTGGGCCCACTGTTTCATCCCATTGACTTTCTCAAATGTGATTTAATAAACTAGGTAATCTTGGGTGGGGAATCTTCTGCCAATAGGAACTTCCTCTATAGTCACATAGGCAGATATTTCAGTCCCCTTATCCACTTCCGTTTTCTAGCTTTCTCCTTCCTCAATGTGTGATCCCGCTTCTCTTGTACAGGACTTAAATGCTGTGCTACAAGCCCATCTAGCAATTCAGTTTGATAATGCACACAAGTGCACAAACAACTGGTTACTAGAACCTCAGGGGAAATAGAGTTGTACAATAACCTGGATCAAGAGAACTATTATAGACAGATATGACTTATTTAAACCATGTTGTTTTTAGGTATTTTTGTTACAGCCAGTGCACTTTTCTTTAGATAATACAGGTGGTGATGTCAAAGTTGCAAAATACAGAGAACCCAGGACCATGCATCAGAGATGCAGTCAAAATGGAAGCAAAAACTTTTACTCAACTAGACTCAAAACCGTGGTTTTACAATTCAGTAGACGCTACACTATTCAGTCTACTTTGGCAAGTTAAAACATATTTTCAGATCTTAATTCAAGCATCACAAACTTGGTTAAAAATTTTTCTATCTTTTTTTATTTAAATAAAGCTTAGCAAGTACCATTTTTTAACATCTTTCCCTTTAATATTCCAGCTTGATTATCAATCTCCCTCATATATCACTAGGAATTGTTTTCCCTCTCTTATACCTAGTAATTGGTTAAAAAATAATAATAATAAAAATAACCTACTTTTTAAAGAAACACTGAAGCTATTTTCCTTAATAAAAGTTAAGATTTTTGAAAAAGAGACCACAAATATCTAAATTCCTTATGGTTCTCCAGCCCAGTGCTAACTCCAACTTTGTATGCATGTCAATCAGAGGGAAACTGATAAACACAATGGATTATTACCATGCCTTTTCACACTCATCACACACACAAAGGAATATAGGCAAGACTAACTCTTCTCACTATCAATTTATAACATTTACTATATAGTAGCCAGCACTACTTACAATGAGAATAATACAAAATTATTATAATTTCCATGCATTATGCAGTTTCCATATTTTTTCATGAATAGCTGGATATTTTTGTAAGGAACAGGGTTAATGTCTAATATATGTTTCTGCAAACCATATTTAATAACTCGAGCATATAAGGACTGATATGATTAGTATTAAAATATATAATTACAGATGATCTTAGGTAAATAATATATTGACATATGAATTTTTGACTTTATGTAATTGCCACTCAGTAGGAACTGTATTTTTTAATACCTTACAAGTATTCTGTTGTTCACTTTTCTGAAAGTATAGTGTTCAATAACAGAATGGAATACTCAACACTGTCAAAGAAGACTTTGTGTTACATGATTTTGCCCAACCGTAGGCTAAAGTAAATGTTCAGAGCATGTGTAAGGTAGGCTAGGCTAAGCTATGATGTTCAACAGGTTAGGTGTGTATTAAATGCATTTTGGACTTTATTTTTAACATATTGCAATGGGCTTATTGATGGGCTTATTGCAATGTAACCCTGCCTTACATAAGAAGGAGAGCATCTGTGTTGAAATTGATTTCTCCCAATTGTAATGTTTTTTCATAGATCAAAGTAAATAACAATATCTATGTTACAAGATAATAAATTCATAAAGTCTTAAAAAATTTGGTAATGCTAACCCACAGTTGCTAGAATTGTTTGTTTTAGAGCCTTCCTCTAAGCTCCTTCTTCACTATTATGTAACTACTCAACACAAGACTCATAGGAAAACAAATAAGGTATTGAGCTGTTGACCTGAAGCAGACTGCAACTCCTGTGTCTTCTAGATAACTTATTTTCTATAAAAACATATTCTAATGCTATCTAGAGTTATTTCAAAGTTTATAATTTTATTTTCATGGTATGCATTTATTTCTTTACATTTCAGATAGGGCAATTCGTAAGAAAACATATCCCTAAAGTTTCAGTGTGTAACTATGCAGTTAGATTTTAAAAAGTTTTCAAACCTATGCCCATTTATCTCATTCTTAAACCAATAAACTTACCCATGGAGAATAGTAATGTTATTTTTTAGGCAACCAACTAAAACTCATTTAGACATTATATATGATTCCCTACTGTAGCTATAATAACATTTTTATTTTTAATCAAAACTCCCAGAAGCTTCATGACAACTTATATTAAAAACATTAAAGCAAATGTTTATATACTTTTGGAATGAGTTTTTAATAAATCAGTTGGGATTTTCCATCACTTTATTGATGATCCTAAAGGATTTAATTATTTAGAGTCCTAAAGGTAGATAACATCCTCAAATGTCTACTTCTTCCTATTGCTTCACACAAAAAAGTAAAGTTAGCCTTACTTTCTATGTGAAATGACTCTTCCTCTCAATCCAAACACACAACCACCACCACAGCTCAGAGAACTGAATAAAGAGTGAATGACACCAACAGGATTAATTGGATGTTTTCCTGGGGAGAAAATATAATAGAAAGAACACGATGTTGAGTCTGTTTGATTTACTTCCATTTGGAGGATGTTTTGATGGGCTACATGTTAATATTAGACACCCATTTACCAAAACGAGATAGATACATGTGCACACAATTGAAGATAAGAATCCAAAAGCTTAAGAGAAAGACTAAAATGGCTATCTATTACAAAGCCTTAATATACAAGCCACTTTGGAACATTCATAGAAAAATGAAATTAAAGTAAGGGTTTATATTGTTGCAAAAGTATTGTTGCAAATCCATGCATAGTTATGTGTTAATTAAGAAATTAACACACATTTTTCCATGACATTATTGAAGACTCCACATACTTAACCAAATTAAGTTCCAACATGTTAATTTTTACAAGGTTGGAACAAAATGCTATGTTCCTTAAAAGGTAGAAACTTGAGGTCAACAGGTGGCATAGAGGTTAAGGCTTTGGACTCCTATGTGGTTGCTTGGAGTTCTAACCCCAGACCTGGCAGCATGAAAATCATTTTGGACACGTATGTGCACACACCCAAAATCTCAAGAGGAGAATAGAGAAGGGATTGCTGCATGGTCATACTCTCTGAAGAGTGATTTTTCACTGTCCTTCTCTCTGTCTCTCTCCAGCAAGTGTACAAGTCCTATCGAGAAAAAAAAGAAAAAAGAAAAGGTAGAAACTCAGTCCAATAGTTTTGTGTTGGATAGTTTATTTTCTTAAGAAGTTTTGGCATTGATAAAAGATTGGACTTTCCAAATCTGGTCTGAATCCATGTCAACAGTAATTGCATACCCTTAGGCACTTAATATCTTTTAAACTCAGTTTGCTTATAAGCAATAGTGAAAATTTCAATGGAACTGACCAAATTTATACTTTTGAGAGTGTAGGAAATGATATCAGATTCATTCTTAACATGTTGTCTACTATAGGTGATTGTCATTATATTTATAATATTTACTTGAACATTTAAATATTTTTCCTTATATGATGCTGCTTAGAAAGATGACTGGAGTTTAAACTAATAAGAAGGAGAATATTCATAATTTGAATTTGTAGAGGTCACAGATATTGTCATGTAATTTGAAAACCTTTAACTGAAAGGGAGCATCACAGTTCAATATGTTATTTTTTTTCAAATCTTGAATTTCTAAACCTTTTAATTATTGTCAATATCTTAATCTAATTCCTGAGATTTGCAGCTTTAGGTTTTTCAACTTTTTTATGCTTTTCTTTTTTGGACTGATGTTTAGAAATACTTAGGAACAAATCATCATGAAGAGCAACTTCTTCATCACTGCTTCCTTAATTTAAATATTTATCTCAACAGAGTGATTACAACTTAAAGTACATATTACATTTATAAGAAGATATCAAAATTGATAATTTTATTAATAAGAATAACACATCTTGTAAACTATATAATTTCTGTTTCCTCATGATTTTCAGATCTGAAATCTAAACTCAGAAAAAAAGTAATTGCAGATTTCACATAGTATAAACCTTTAAATATTGCAATTTTTAGGAGACACTAAATAATACATTTTAGTTAAACATCAAAGAAAGTATGTTGGTATTACATTTGTTTATTAAATACCACATACCACTCTATTAAATAAACTTGAACATACATGTAAATATATGAATGTTGTATTTAACAAATAAATTTGTGAATTAATGCAAAAAATTCAACAAATGGAAAAAAGAGCAATCTCAAACTGAGACAAAGGCAAGAAAGGATTAGCTTTATTATGACTATATAAAAAAAAGTGAAAATGTAATAAATTTGCATTTATAATTCAGCTCTGAGATTGTAACTAGATTCTGCCAGAGTTTTAAAAAGAAAAATACAGCCAGATTAACTTAGTGGAGTTTTAACTAACCTTAAACACCATTCAAATCAGGCAGTTGTCACTTACCAATGTTCAGACAACTCTGGGAAGCCATGTGGCAAACTCGGTATTTTAAGTTCTGGAAAGTGATGCATAAAAATGAAAGTGCAGAAATGAGGTTGCGAAAATAAATTTGGTGGGTTACATTCTGATATTTGTTTGCATTAATGCAGTTTAAAAGGTGGGGGGGCCTGTGTTTGAAGCCTAGTTGCTATGATTGGCTGTAACCAAGCAATTAAAAAAGAAACAAAAAGGGATCAGCAGTTACTGTAATAATGGCTATGTCGCTGGACTCCCATGTAGTTGACTGCAGTTCGCGTCCCGGACCCAGTGGCTTAAAACTCACGCTAGGCACATGTGCGTGTGTGCCCAAGATCCTGAGAGGAGAATGGAGGAGAATGGATTGCGGCATGGCCATCCCCCCTGGGGGGGGGCGATTTCTCGCTTTCTGTCTCTCTGTCTCTCTCTCTCTCTGTCTGGCGAGCACACGCACCCTATAGGGAAAACCTCTCCAAAATAAATAAATAAATAATTTTAAAAAAAGAAACAAAAAAGAAAAAGAGTTTGTTTATGGAAACTAGGCAAGAGTCTGGAGCCTTTTTTTTAATATTCTTTAACAGAGTGAAATACATAGTGCTATATATATATATACATCACAATATATTAGATTTAAAATTCTATTGAGGACTCCAACAATTGTAATCTTAGTAATAGGATGTCAAGCCTATAGTTTTAAAGTATTCACTGTGTTATCACACAGTATATCCTAGATAGAAAAAATAAAATAATACTTGGAAAGCAACCCTTAAAAGGACTTAAGTTTATCTAAACAAAGGTGACAATGTATTCAAGAATATTATCCACCCATTGCTCAACTTGAAATTCCATTTAAGGTAATTTGGCAAGTTATACATCAGGAAAGAAACGCTTATTAAATACTTTCTTAATTAGGAAACTGCAAGAAAGGGAGATAGTGCAAGTACCTTTGACTGTACTACTGATATTTTAAGGAACTGATTTCTGTTGAGGAATAACAAGATCTCTTTGAAAGAGAGAAGTCTTTGGCAGGAAGAAGGAGGCTGGGGGACTTTGGCATCAGATAACAAAATGCATGAGAGACAGCACAAAAGAGAGACTGAAGGCATTACTTTAGTTTTCACTGATTCTTGCTTCCCACTACAGTTAAGATGGAATCCCTGTTTCTGAAATTTATAATCCATTCACTTATTATAGCCTCAGAGGCATCATTTTTGGTCAAATGTCTTTGCTCTTTCAGAGGTATGTGCTATACCCTAATGCCAGAAAAATGACTTGCCTATTCCTTAATGGCAATTTGTTTTCCTCTTAACCCTAAAATGAAAGGGGAAAAAAACTGCATTTTTTTCTTGAAACATCAAAATATGAACTGAAAATAATGAGCAGAGACTTAGCAATTTAACTATAAAAGCATTTGACATAACCAATGTAAGTCCTTATACTTAATATGAGATTTCCCTCAGTCCCTAAATGGAAAAAAATTCCATAGGACAGTAATGATCTGCTTCATTTTATACTTTCATCAGGTAGCAAAGTGCTTAATTCAATAAACATTGCATGTTGAAAATATATTGCATGTTAAAAGGCTGAAAATTAGGGAAAAAGAAACACTGTAACCTGTCATGTGAACAAATTAAATTATTCAAAGCAATAAATTTGTTTCTCCTTGGCAATGTCTTCACTGAAAAACATTTCAGAAGTAGTATATAATTCTGAATTTAACACAAATGACTCACCTTTTTTGAGACAGTAGCATATATGGCATAAAATAAATATTTCCCTTTATTTCCACAATTCATGTGCAAGTTTATGTATTCTTTGTGATTGTTCTATTTTGTTTCTTGTATCTACTTCTAATAAATTATTTAAAAGTTGGGAAAATAGGAGTTGATAAAAATATAATGAATGCAAAAATAATGTAAAGTTAACAAGTGGTTTCAATCACATATTTCAACCTATTTGTCTAATTTAATGAATTTTCTCTCTTCTTCCTTTATCTTCCCAATACATGTGAAACACAAAGAATATATATGATTAAGTTAACAGTTTCTCTAGCTTGAAAAATATAGAGGACCCTTTTATATTAGAAAACAAGAATACTCTAAGTATCAAAGTAAATTACTTTATGATATTAATTAATTAAAATCTTTAAAATATAAACCTTAGGATAAGTTCCAAGTATTTTGGGGGTTTATAACCATAAAATCAAACAGGATTTGTAAATTAAGTACAAGAAAATTATAAAAACCATAAACTAAAAATAACAAAACAAATTTGAGGTAATAGAATATGTTGTGTTAGTAATCGATTTCCAAAGTCAATTTACATATAACACAATTTCTATGATAAAACTTTCTATTGAATTTTATAGGACACATCAACCTTGAATTGATCATGACTCAAATTCCTTTTTTCACAAATTAAAGTGCCAATAAAATTTGTCTCTACAGTGCCTTACAAGTGTAATTTGGCCTCACTAAAATAAATATTAATATTTCTATTTTTTTATTAACTTGTCATATTTTTTAATAATTATTTAATTTAATTTATTCATTTATTTATTTTAATTTGACCTGAAAGCAGCAAAGAGAGAGAGAGAGAGGTAAAGTGAGAATGCAAGTCACCAGGTCCAGTACTCAAACTGCAGTCGGCCATGTGGGAATGTCCAGCATCTTAAATACCCCACCACCTGCTGGCCCCAACTTGTCATCTATTTTAAAGAATTCTTTTCTTTAATTTTATTCATTGTCATTATTTTATTTTATTTTTTAAAAGTTGATCAGAGACAGAGAGAGAAAGTGTGAAAGCAAGCTGCCTGTTCTGGGATTCGAACTGTGGGCAGTCACTTGGGAGTCCAGCTGCCTTAATCACCACACCACCTGCGGGGCCTGTAACTTGTCATCTTTAATGTACTATACATTGGTGCAATGGTAATTGTGTTTTTGCACTGTTGAAATTTGTCATTTGATATTGAACACATTCTTAAATAAATGTGGTTATGGTATATACATCATGTATTTAAAAGAATATTTTATTTTATTTATTGTTAATATCAACATTATTACTTTAATTTACTGTAGAGCACATACTCTCATACAAGAAAGAGAAAGAGAGGGAGAGAAAGTGAGAAAGCATGCTGTTAGGTCTGGAACTTGAACTATAGCTGGCCATGTAAGAGTTCATCACCCCAGCCACCATGCCACCTGTTGACCCTTGCTACACATTTTAATGCACATTTCTCCCTTTAGGTATTTTTGGTAATGACGTATTACTTGATATTTATTTTATATGTATTTTAGACTATGGAAATTATGTTAAACAAGTAGTAAATTTCAAATGACTTTTTTTATTACTTTTCTTTTGTTTGTGTGTTTTAGCTTTTGTCATAGGGTGCTGTGAGTTTACTAGAGGGAGACAGAAACAGAGAGATAGAAAGTGAGAAGTCACCCTCCAGGTAGGATGGCCACACCATAATCACTTCTTATCCATTCTCCTCCACTCTCCTCTTGGGATTTTGGGCACACACATACACCTGTTTCAAGCCACCAGGTCCAGAACTTGTATTATTTTTTAAATATGTAAACTATTTTTTAAACTATTGCACTATTTAAATACCACTCTAAAGAATTTACAAAAATTACAGCATTCAGAAATTTTAGGTGAAACTCATCATAGGTAAGGTTTTTTTTTGGATCAGCATGTTTAAAGCTCAAGAGCAAGATGTTTTTTTAGAGATGTTCAGTTCATGAGACTCAATTTCTGCTGGTTCTATGTGGAGCATCCATGATAGTTTTATTGTATTCTGTAATCAGCTTGGTCACATTTTTCATAATTTGCCAGTAATTGCCCTGTTGACTCTTTTTTTTTTTGAGATGTCTTCACTATAGGGCGCGTGCGCTCACCAGACAGACAGAGAGAGACATCATAGAGACAGAAAGCGAGAAATCACCCCCCAGGGGGGATGGTCACGCTGCAATCCCTTCTCCTCCATTCTCCTCTCGGGATCTTGGGCACACACGCACACGTGCCCGGTGTGAGTTTTAAGCCACCGGGTCCGGGATGTGAACCGTGGTCAACTACGTGGGAATCCAGCGACATAGCCATTATGCTAACTGCTGGTTCCCCCTCTTGACTCTTGACTTCTATGAATTCTTTCATTATGAAATTATCTTGCTCATAGTGCTGCCACTTGCCTTTCAGATTTATAATCTAAGATTGTGTCTCATTTTCTTACAAGTGTATTTTCAGTGTTTCACCCTCTGTATTTAGCTTCTCCATTATTTTCTTAAAGACATTCCTAGAGGTTGATAATACCACCCTCTCCTGGTGTAATTTCTTTTTCTTTTCTTCACCTGATGATTTTAAGATGGCAAATCATTAAATGTTTACAGATCAGTTGTCATTTGCTTAATTTTGCTTTGAAGAGAATGTTGTTCCTCTATCATCTTACTTTCCAGGAGCTCCATGTTTTGCAGATCCAATTGCAGATGTTGACTGACTGATGTACAATTCCTAGCTGTACTCTGTGATTTCTGCATTTCAGTAGATTTAAAATTGAGATTATCCTGCATCATCTTTAGCTGTTGATTGATGATAAGAGGATATCTGTTTCATATGATTTGTATTACAACTACAGTGCTCCAAACATGCAGCAATGTTGGCTTCTATCTGTGCCTTCCCCTTCAGTTCCTGATTCTTCATTTTCTCAAAAGTCTCAATAAAAGTGTCCTTATCTTCCTCTCATCTACTGTAGCTCCTCATATTTCTGATTCATTTCACCTTGGTGTTCCTTGAAATCCATGTCAAATTGTCTAACTTCTTCATTAAACTGATTTATTATTTTTCTTTTATATCTGTCAGCTGTGTCTCCATGCTGGCTATTTCTTGATTATCTTCTTTAACCTGATTAAATAATCTCTCTCTCTCTTCCACTGGAGATCCCATGCATTTGTCCTCTGCAATTATTTGTTCCTGATGGGATTCTAAATCATAGTTTTTCATGCAGCAATATAGCCTCCTGTTTAACCTGGGAGTGTGCCATTTGAGTTTCTAAGGCTCTCTTTGTTTATGTTCAATGAATCTAGTTGCTGAAGTGTATCTAGTTCCTGCAACAATTTTTCATTTGCGGTTTTCATCTCATGTACTGACTTGTTTTTCAGGAGACGTATTTTGATAATGTCAGTTGCTGCTTCTTTTTCCTGTTCAATTTTTTCTTCTTTAACACTTCTAATTTGATATTCTTTCATTAGTCTTCAAATAAATATGATAGTCATACTTTACCTTTCTCTATCATTTTGAGCTTTAAGCATATTGTAATCATTCATTACTTCTCCCTTTTCAGTATTGGTATTATGTTTATCTACCAACACATTGTAGTCTGCTAGTTATCCTTGAAATTTTTTAATTTCACAGCTAAAGTCTTAGTCCCCTTTTCATATGACAAATACATTGAATCTTGTTTGTATATTTCTATTTTGCTCTGAAGTTTATTAATTTCAGTTGTGAGTTCACTTATTTTACTTCTCAGAAGCCAAGATAATAGGATTTGTCTAAAATTTGCCTTTGAGGACATTTCATTCCAGTTTTCATTCCACTCCATCCTTGTGTTACAGGAAGATCAGCAACTTTGATTTGAGAAGACAGAACCCACCAGGAGACCAGGGGGCCACCAAGAGAACCTGGTCTTTCTCTCCCAGGTTGGATTCCAATTACCACTCTAATATTTCCAGATGGTGGTCGTATTCCAGAGAGGCCTTCCTGTCAACCCAAGTCCACCTCAGAAGCAAAGCATGCTGCTGAAGGTTTGTAATTACTGACCACTGTTAGGTCACTTTAGCCACAGCAACTCATAGCCCTTTCACAGCTCCCAGTTTGTCCACAAGCAGCTTTCCTGAGCCCTCCTCCAGGACTTGTATTGATGTCGACCATGAGGGAGTCCAGTGCTCCAATCAACATGCCGCCTGCTAGGCCCTCCACCAATTTTATTTGAGTTCAAAATGGGTCATAGAACAGTGAGGACTACTGGCATCATCAACAACACATTTGGCCCAGAAACTGCTGATGAATGTACAGTAAAATGGTGGTTCAAGAAGTTTTTCAAAGAGGAGAGCCTTGAAGATGAGGAATGCTGTGACCAGCCAATGGAAGTAGACAATGACCCATTAAGAACAATCAGCAAAACTGATCCCCTTCCAGTTACACGAGAAGTTGCAAAAGAACTCAATACCTACCATTCCTGAGGTCATTCGGCAACCAAAGAAAATGAAATGGAAAGACACCTGTAAGTGGGTGTCTCATGAGTGATTGAAAATCAAAAAAATCATAGTGTCGAAGTGGAATCTTCTCTTATTCTGTGCAACAATGAACCATTTCTCAGTTGGATTGTGACATGAGAAAAAAGTGGATTTTATACAACTAGAAACAACCAGTTGGATTTAGAAGCTCCAAAGCACTTCCCAAAACCAAACTGACATGAAAAGAAAGGTCATAATTTACCATTTGGTTGGATCAGATTCACTACGCCTTTCTGAATCCCAGTGAAACCATTACATCTGAGAAGTGTGCTCAGCAAATTGATGAGATATACACCATTAGTTGGCATTAGTCAACAGAAAGGGCTCGATTCTTGTCCATGACAGTGCTTCAAAAGTTGAGTGAATTGGGCTACAAAGTTTTGCCTCTTCTGCCATATTCCATTGACCTCTCACCAACTGACCATCACCTTCATGCATCTCGATAACTTTTTGCTGAGAAAATGTTTCCACAAGCTGCAGGGTGCAGAGACGCTTTCCGAGAGTTCATCAAATCCCAAAGCATGGATTTTTCACTACAGGAATAAACAAAGTTATTTCTCATTGGCAAAAATAGATTGATTGTAATAGTTCCTATTTTGGTTAGTAAAATGTATTAGAACATAGTTATGCTGATTTACAATTTATTGTCCAAAACTATAATTCCTTTTCGTACCAACTTAATACTTGGATCCAGTGAAATCATAAACCCAAAGACAACTATGGCACCAAAAGAACAGATTTTTCCTTGGTTATAAAAAGGGTAAAGAAAAAAAAAAAGAGGTAAAGGATATTCTTACACTTTATAAAGTTGTTAGATTATTATCCACATGTAAAGACAAAATTAAAAGAAAAACCCCTATCGAGAATTGGTGGAACCTAAAAAAGTACATCATAAACCTTCGAGCATCTGTGGTAGCAAGTTTGAGAGATATCATGCAGTAAACAAGAAAAGAAAATACTATTTGTCATACAATCACTGGTTAAGAATAATTTAACTTTTACAACGGAATATTTATGTGCTGATTAATTAGTAATTTGAACTCATAAAATTGTATTTTTTTCTGGAAAAGAAAAGTAAAACTACAGTTTTGCATCCAGACTTTACAGCACAATTTAATTTACCTCAGAATTTAGCTAGAAACCCTATATATCCAATAACACTACAGACTTCTTTTTTTTTTTTTTTTTTTTTTTTTTTTTTGGGAGAGTTTTTTTAAAAAGGGGTCATCCAC